>NC_135779.1:5843860-5847618 GCF_028453695.1 Augochlora pura
TAATTCCATACACACAAGGTAGCAATAAATTATTTAGAGTGGAAACACTGTAAGCCAGAAAACCTATACTCGCTCTAGACTTAAAATATTATAGAATTAGGTAC
Source organism: Augochlora pura (assembly GCF_028453695.1). Taxonomy (NCBI): domain Eukaryota; kingdom Metazoa; phylum Arthropoda; class Insecta; order Hymenoptera; family Halictidae; genus Augochlora; species Augochlora pura. The sequence continues at coordinate 5,843,965 of NC_135779.1, forward strand.
AGTTACAGTTAGGCACAAGTTAAAAGGGCTTAAGTATACTCCTTCGTCCCCATTATTTTCCACAGACTACCGTTCGAGAGGCACGGCCGGAACCGCGGCAAATACAATTTCTTGCAGCGCGGGCGCAGCAGCACCCCGTGAACCGCGACGTCCCGCGAATAATCTCGCGCGACGTTTCCCTGAAATTACGCCGGTGTCGAGCATAAATAAAAGACCCCGGGGCCCTGAGTGGATATTATGCAACGCCGGTGTTTTGCGGTGTGTCCCCTCCCTCCTCTCCTCCTCCTCCTCCTCCTGCTCCTCCTCCACCATCGACGAAGGATCCTGTTCCTTCCTCCCGCAGCCGCGTCGCTTTTTATCCGTCGTCGTCGTTCCTCTTCCATTGCGGCGTTCGAACCGCTCGACGAAACAATGGGACGTGATTTTCGCCGCGGGGCACCACGGCACCGATGCGACCGACGACCATCGTCGGAAAATTGGAAATTGATCGCCGCGATATCCGCGCATTACATATGTTCAATATACTAACGTTACATTATATTTGTTGAATATACTAACACTAAAATCAAAAACAATTATCTTGAGTCTATAAAAAAGGCGAAATCGAATCAACCTAGACATTTACCAAATTATTATAACGTAAACTAGATTAATTAGACTCGTTGAATTTCTCATGAAAAAAATCTTCATGATTGTAACAATTTAAAAAATAAATCTCGATACTAGATATTTAGCTACGCTTGTAGTTTCCAATCGATGATCGTCGGGGATGGCGGTGGTGGTGGGGGGAGGGTCGGGGGGCACGCACTAATTCTTCGCAAACGAGCTCGCGTCGGCTTAACTCGCATGTGCGCCCGACACATATTATTACGCCGCGCGTCCCTTTCATCCTTCGCGGCTCGCGGCGGAGCAAACAATTCTTTCGCCGATAAACTCCCGCGACTCCCGCCGCCTTTTTTATTCGCGCCGGTATCAGCAAGAAAGTCACGAGCGCCCCCTCCCGCCCCCCGCTTTTTTTCCGCCGACGTTTTATCATCGCGGCGCGGATATGCGACACGCTTAATTACGGCGACGTTCCTCTCTGTTTCCGCGCGCGGCCGCGGCACGCGTACCCACCCCCGCGTCAAAGACCCTTTCCGCCCCGGCTCCTATTGTCCGACTCTGTCTACGTGTCCTCCGAATTTGTTCAGCGGCCGTAAATAATTTCACTAGATACCTTTAATATCCGAGAGCGGTTCTCACGGTGGCTCGGTGGATATTTAATAATATTGATATAAAATTTTAATATTTAGATAGAAATTGTTGCGGGTGGCGAGGAGGGGGCAGAATTTATTTAGCCCCTTGCAGTATTTTTGTCTTTGTAGTTACAATGATTAGATAATTTTCGATTGGAATAATTTCTTAGAGGAGAAATAAAATTAATAATAGTGTGCTCACAATTATCCAAATTTCTGTAATTATTGCAAATGAGTCCTTGCAATTTTAGTAACTGTGAAGTAATAAGTGAATAAATTGAATATCTGAAGGCAGTTCTATATCATGGCTGTCTCTGTTGCATGGAACAATATTTAAATATTTATAATATGCAATAATTATTATATTAGAGGAATATATTCCATTTGGAAGACTATTATCATTGCGCGACTATTAAATTTGAAGCGCGAACAATTAATAAAAATGATTCTCTAAAATACCCCAAAATAATCTTAATATTCTGTAAAAAATGAACTTCTGAGTTAACTATTTTCAATGAATATTTCCTCGCGACTTCATTCGTTTTATTCGAGCGGATGAAATAATCTAAACGAGCGGTTCTTTTCTGTTTGTTCGCCGGCCGATCGAGAAACAGCGCGGAAGGCAACTTTCGCCCGGCGGTTACGAGCAGATTCATCGCGTCTCGTTTTGCAACGCGTAGTCCGTCGGAATGGATAAAATCCCCCGGTGACAACATGTTGACATCGATGCTGGTTGTTAGCGGACGCCAGAGAAAGAGGAAAGAGAGAGAAAAAGAGCGACGCGGCTGCAACGGCAAGATGGCGGCAACGGCAACTCTAGAGAACATTGATTCCGCTCGTTAAACGATCATGCTCGATCTTTGTCGCAATCCACCGTCGGATCGCGATGCCTCATCCATCTTCCTTCGTTCAACAACCGGATCGACGATTAACAATCGCTCGCGTTCTATAAAAATATTCGATAATCACTGTATAGTATTTCAACGAGAAATTGAAGACTTGAGAAATTCTGCGGTAATCGATCAGAAATAATTTTAGATTAAAATTAGAATAGCTGTTTAATGGAGTACTATTGTAGCTATGATTTTATTTTACTATATTATCTTCAGGTTTGTTTAATAATTTCTCAGAAAGTATCGATCTTAATAATTACAAAATAATTCCTTAAAATTATAATAGCTATTTAATGAAGTACTATTTTATCACGATTTTCTTTCATTTTGTTATTTTTAGATTTGTTGAGTAATTTCTTAGAAAGTATCGATCTCAATATTTATAAAATAACCGCTATAATAGCTATTTAATGAAGCACTGTTTCACCTACGATTTTATTTTACTCCATTATCTCCAGATTTGTCTATTCATTTCTCGAAAATTATCGATCCCAATAATTATTAAATAATTCCTATAACCGAGCAGGAAAACCTTCCTAGCCTCTAACCACCGTTCTCTGAATTAAAAAAACAATATTTGTTACCACGATAACTAGAAAAGAACGCTTCAAACGACATTTAACGTTTAATTAAAACCGCGGCGGTTTTCTAACAGCGCGCGGCCTAAATAAAAATGTTACTCGTTTAATTAAATGTCACTCTCCGATTAAAAACTATCCAGAGATCGCTCGATGCGCATTTAAGAAGATCCAATAGGGATCGTAAAACCCTGTTTAATTAAACGGTCGCCGTGTTTGTAAAATATGGCGAACCGCTCGCGGATTTAACGTTTAATTAAAATTCCACGAATCACGGTGACGCGAGCTAAGAATCCGCGAGAGGCTCGCGTTTCGAGAGACGGACGACGCGCGGAACCGGAAGCGGTATCCTCGCGGATTCGTGGACGGTGTTGACGGACAATGGGACGAGAAAAGGGGTGGCGGTAGACGCGGCAAACGACGCGTGGCAAATGGATTCGCCGTGGAAACCCAACGGTGCCGCGTGACGTTGATAATTTGCCACCGGAGGAGGAAACGCCGAAAGAGCGGGATTGGATGGTCGACGAGCTTCTTCCGGATCGTCCTGCGCCGCGTCTCGGATTGTCGGCGAGTTCGATCGTGACGGTCGTGGAACGTTTCGCGGGGAAACGGCTCCCGGAAAATTACAGTTATCAGCGATTAATAGCCGCGAAACCTGCTCGGCGGACGACCGGTTTCGTGGCGCGGCGCCCTCGACTGGCTTCGCATTATTAAGAACAGCTCGTTGGAATTGCGGAGAGCCAACGGAACCTCGCGGAAAGCCGTAAGTATAGTTTTAGAATCGGCGGCGAAGAATATTGAAATTTATTTATTACTATGATTCGAATTTTCTTTTTGGTGGACGGAAACGTTTGTGTAGTGATTAAGGAAATGATTAAGGCAATGGACGACTTGTTTGAAATTATTTAAAAATTTAAGTTAAGAGGAAATATTCGATTTATTTTGGTA
>NC_135779.1:5847718-5857256 GCF_028453695.1 Augochlora pura
ATATACACGACCCCCCTGCAGGGTACCCACTAAAACCTCCACGGCGACCTTCGGACGCTGTTCCACCAACAGGCGGATTCGGGGGAGCCACGGGAACTCTCAGAGAACACAACCGCGGCTCCCCCTCGCCATGGCCGGCTGTCCAGGCAGTGACGGCTGACAGCGTCCCGGGGGGAGTGAATGTTACTCCCCCTATTCCTCCGCGGTGCAGGGAGGTCGCACCCCGCACCGCTACCTCTCGACAGTCGCACTAAACGAAACCGGGACCCCCGTCCCGGGTATCGTGGCTGCCCGGGGGGCGGGGGGTGGCGCTGTTGACTATCTGGCCACCCGCCCCCCCACATAATGGTAACCTGACATAACCTAACAAACAATACACCGGAGCGGTTCTATGGGGGTCTCGCGACGGGCTTCGATTAGAATCGCCGGAGTATCCTCGAAGAAATTGCAGCGAAATCGCAGCCTCGATCAGGATTAGAACGTGCGTTCGATTCGACGAGATAGCGGCAAAGGCAATCAGAGGCGGTACGATAAGGGAGGAACCGTTAGGGAAACTTTCGGGGAGGTTAACGCCGTTTCGTGAATCTCCTGTGTTCGTTAACGGGGGGGGGGGGGAGTACGGGGGATGAGCGCAATTTCTATGTCTGAATTTTACGGAGAGCCGGCTAAATTATTGGGTCACTGTCTTCTGCTGCATCCGCTTTAACGCGGCGACTGCTGGACTGTTCTTCGAATTATGTTTTCGTTGCGAGTGTTCTATGGAAGCCGCACCGATGCGGGTGCATTATGGCACTTTTCTTCGTTAATGTTCCCGAATCTCTTTGAATTGATTTTAAATTTTTGATTTTATCTAAGTTTTAACTTCTTCGGTATGATACGCTATTTAGTGGCTTTCGCGGATGTTTCGTGCTTTACTCAATTATATTATCAGTTATTAATTGTATATAGTTATTATATTATACTATTAAGGTAACTAAACGTACGCGTACCTGCTAGTATCTCTGAAGGGGTTAAAGTAAACGATCAAAGTGCCCGGGAGGCTAATAATGTTGTTCGGTGCAGTGACATATTTTCGAATTAATCCGATGGAAATTATTTCCGTGAATTTAGACATTTGTAATATTTTTAAGTTTTGAATATAAAGTAGTATAATAGCAAATGATTACCATGATTGGAGTTAGCCCTCTTACTACCGGCCAAATAGGTCTGCATCTGAGCGAAATGTTTAAAACTCGTTTGACGAAGTTTGATAAAGTTTGGGAAAGAAATTGGAAGAATTCTGAAAAGCCTGATAAATAACAAGTTCAGAAAGGGAGAAGAAATAAGAAATGAAATTGTTGTTTAATAAAAATATTAAGAAAACTATCTTGTCAATCATAGCCAACAACGATATATCGTTGTTCGGTACTAAGAGGGTTAAATAAATAAGTTTCCGATTCCGTCATTTCTATCTTCCTCGGACACAATTACTATCAACGTCTAAAAACCATCAGCTATGCTGGAAGAAGCGTTACACCACCCCTATGCCAAAGTCCTAAAACCCTGGGCGCACCGTAACGGCAGTCAAATCTGCGAATTCGGGCAGATTTCGCGAGCGCGTCGGCTGCAGCCCTGCCGCAACATCCGCTTTAACCGGCGCGGATTCCCGGCGAGCGGTGGCAAGCGGAGAGGAGCGGAGCGGCAGGTGGCCGGGGATACGCACGCAGCCGGACCAAAAAGAGATCGGCCAGGCCGGCGAGGAGGAAAAGCGAGGAAAAGCGAGCAACGGGGGAGGGTGACGGAGGTGGCGCGGCAGCAACAGCAACAGAGAGCGGCGATGGAGGCCGCGCGCGCGGCGAGGCCGGCGGATTCCGGTTTGCCTCGGCGAGGTCGGCCCAGAATCCCAGAACAGCGCGTCTCCGGCGTCCTGGGACATTTCCCGGATTTTTCAATCGATATTGCGACGAGTCCCGTGACGTCACGGTTACTCCCGTGACGCCTACGTGGCGGCGGCGACGCACGCGCGCCGCCCCACTGGGTTAATAGGTTAGGTTATCGATCAGCGGGACATCCGACAACACACAGAGAGAGGAGAGAGAGAGAGAGAGAGTGATCCCCCTCGATTCAATCCGACCCACCCTTGTCCGCCCCGACTGGCCCACACCCCCGTGCCGCTACTCCTTTGACCCAGGCATCTTACGCGGAGCCACGGCAACCCCCCCAGGAGACCGTTTTTCTTGCCGCTTGTTCGCTCCGTCCCCGGCCTTGCCCCTTTCGGCCAACCAATCCTTCCTCTCTTCCCTTCCGGTACTCTCTCTCTCTCTCTCTCTCTCTCTCTCCCTTTCTCCCCTTCCTTCTGCCGGAATTTCCATACGAGCGCGGATCTTTCGTCCGAGCGCCGCGCGCGTATCGATTCGATTCAACAAAGACAAATTACTTTCCGCCTCGGTCCTGCCAGATTCTGATCGCGATTTAACCCAGTTAACTCCCTTGTCCCGATCCGACGACACACTTCTCGCAGCTCTCCCGACGGTTTTTGCTACTGCTTTTTACGAGCCTTGCGATCATCCCCTCGTCGAAGGACCCGCGCGTTTCGACCAGGATTTGGTGATGCTTCCAAATGATTCGCAAAATCCTCTTCTATTGTCCTTCAGCTTGACAATGAAAAAATATGGTCATTTACAGAAGAGGAGATACGATTTTTCACGGTGTCCTTGTAATTACTGATTGAGTCAAGTTTAACCCTCTCGGTACCGGCCAAAAGAGTCTGTATCTCTTTAGCATTATTGTTTAAAACTAGTTTGATAAAGTTTCGGATAGAAATTGCAAAAATTTTCAAAAGCTTGATAAATGAGAATTTCAGAAAGGGAGAAGAAGTAAGAAATGAAATTGTTGTTTAATAAAAATATTGAGAAAACTATCTTGTCAACAATAGCCAACAACGATATATCGTTGTTCGGTACTAAAAGGGTTAAGGCCACGTTTGGAAGCAATTATTGCAGGACCGGGAACTTCTTGCGAGCTGTCAGAAACTAGACGACCCACCCCTTCATGAACACAATGACTACAATTTTATTAATACAATTTAATTATCGTATTAAATTAATATAATTTAACAGAATAAACACAATTTTGATGACCAGCGACACTCGGAGCAGTATCGTCGCGGGGCGCGGAAAATCGTCGTGACGCGCGCGATTCAGAAATTTGTTCGCCGGTCGTGGAGCTACGGGGGTGGCCGGATCGATTACGTCGAGACGATAAGTTGGAAACGAGATTTCGATGATCGAACGTCTTCCCCGGCGATCGTAAAACAATGCTTCACCGTCTCCGGTCGAAGTGTAATAATAACGAGGCTGGCTGGCGGGCGGAGCGAGCGAGTTCCTTTTTCATTTCGCCATGCACAATTACCGCCATGAAATTTACGGGCGCGATAAAAGCCGTGGGCGAGGAGAGGGTGGAGAGTGAGAGAGAGATCGTGCAGCTGCGGGAGACGTTTCCCGAGAGTTTATTTTTCAATGTCCGACCGTATCGCGAAATAATAACGCCGCGAAGCGATATAATGGAGTCCGGGCTGACCGATACACAGGATTAGCTTGACAATAAAAGTTGCCACGGGGTTTTATTAGTCGACGTGGACCACCGTTTCCGCTCGGTTACCAATGGCGCCCGTCTACGAGTCTAATTGCCCTCTTCTTCGAATGCGGAACGTCTGAGGAATTATTGCAGATTTTCTTCAATTTTGCAAACAACCAATGATAGCTAAATTTTATATATTAGAGAATTTTTATATATTATTTTGTATTCTATTTTTATTTCTTTTATTTGATATTTTCTTTTATATTGTAATTCTATAGAAATTAAATTCTAATTCTTACCAAACAGATCATGCTAATTTGGATCATTTCTAATTCTAGGGTGTCTAGCAAGTTATACAATAAATATAGAAAACAAAAAGAGAAAGTAACGAACTTATGTATAAAGACAATTTTGTTTTATATCGTTTTCCAAAATTTTACTAGGAAATATATATGATTTATAATTATATGATTATAGAACACTAAAATGTATAAGCATTGTATAATTACGTAATACTAAAAATGTATAAATACTACATGATTACTTACTTCTAGCATTTAATAATTCCCTCATAATGATCTCATTTTTCAAAGCGACAATTCCGCGTTTTCTACGACTTTACCATGTCGGGCCAATCGAACCAAAGGACACCGTCAGCAAATTATCCGACGACTCCACTTCCGCCGGAATTATTCCGAGGGATCGGGCCGGCATAATTTCACCGATTGAATTTTCCATTGCTCGGTCCGGTCGCTCTGACCGCCGCGCCGCGGCGAATCATTTCGAGAGAGAGAGAGAGAGGGCGGCGAGAGAGGCGACGACCGGTCGGAGGGATGATCCGTGGACGAAGCCTGTTGATCCTTTCTTCCTTTGCCTCGAAAAAATTGCATTCCTTACGGCACTTTGGCCCTTCTGAAACCCTCCACGAACACCGTCGTCCTCGATTCACCGGGAATCGATACTTTTATTTACTCTGCCACCCTCCGGAGCCTGAGAAAACGAAGAGGATACTTTTCGCGAGAGTCGAAATCATAATGGCGGTAACGTGGATCGTTATGAACTAATATATAATACATATAAATTATATCTACTGGAAAATTCTGTCTATGGTCTATAAAACACGTTTCGTAAATTTTGATTTAATCAATATTTAAATTTAATATTTAAATTTAATATTTTATTATTTTAATATATATGTATATTATATCTACTGGAAAATTCTGTGAATGGTCAATAAAACACGTTTTGTAAATTTTTGTTATAGCCTCAGGTAAAAGAGATAACAAATGAGAGTATCTATTAAGTTTTGTAATTTTAAATAATAATACTGTAAGTTCCTATAATTAAAAAATAAATAAAATAAAAATAGAAACTAAAACTCAAATTACCGGAAGCTCCCATATTATTATACAATTTTTTAAATATTAAATACCTTGACAGGTAAAATAGATATTGTTTAATACTAATGTTACGAAAATATGAAAATAATCTGCAATGAAATAAATTTTTACCAATGACCGGTCAGTAAAATGCTATGATTGAAATAAAAATAGCAAATGGAATAGAATATACAAAATTTCTTTTTAGAAACAAAGATTAAAATTGTTGAAACAATTTCAATGCACTGATTTACGACGGTCCATACAACAGAGTGGGTTACCAGGTAAATTCGGGGCGAACGGAAAAGCAAGGTGGCCCCCTTGAAATCCACGAAACCGTGACGTGGTGGCTCGTTTTACAACCCGGCGACGAGCGATCCAGATAAATTCGGGATCGTTGAAAGAGAAAAAAGAAAGAAGAATCTTCAATGTTCTTCCAGCACGCGGATGACGGATCTCAAACAATTACGACGAACTTCCCGCGTTCCGTTCTTGACCCAGTGTGGATCTCTAATTAAGGAATGCAGTCCCAAGGTTTCGTTTCGCGCTTCTTTTTCGACCTGCTCGACCTCAATTTTTTCCCCCCCGCGAAAAGAGAATGATTTTTCGAATCTGCGGTTATCTCGACCTTTATTTCGCCTGCTTAATTTGCACTTCGCACGATTTGGGCTGGAGAATTTTTATTCTAAATCCACGGAACTAAGGCTGGAGAAACGGAGTTTATTATACAAGCACAGTTGAGTTAAATATGGCGATGGATTTACTTAAAATATTACTTTCCAAGTAATTACTCGTTCCTTTGAGAAGAAAATATTTACAGAAATCTACTATGGTTTTCAAAAGATTGTTATTTCTTTGGAGAAATATTAAGCGTGCTTTCAATAATTTATTTAGTAAGAGCATGGTCGTGCACTGTTGCTTCAAAAATTCTGATGGCTTCGCTTAAAAAGCAATATTATATTTGCCAAGGGAACAATAATATTTGCGAACATTATTTTCGAAATCTATAATTTATAAAAGACAAAGCCAAGAAAAAGTTTGTAGAAATTAAAAGGCTGTCAAGTGGTGTAAAAATGGAGAAGCCGTTCGAGTATCGCGAAGCGTGGATCGTCCATTTTGGGCTTACGATCCGAACGCGGTCGAGCGGCTTGATTACCCATCGCGCGGTCCCCGAGCTGCTTTACGGGGTTGTTTTCATAAGCGGCAGACGACGATCTAATTTTCGTGTCCGTTCCCGCAGGAGCACGACCGACGAGAGCGAGAGAGCGAGAGAGAGCGAGAGAGAGAGAGAGAGAGAGAGAGAGGGCTCGCTTTCGCGTTGATATCGACCGGGACTCCGCCCTGTTCCCTGCGCGCCCTTCTCCCAGCGCCCCTCCTTTCCGGCCTCCGCTGTCCCGTTCATGAAAAACATCCTCCAGGACGTTTCCTTTTCCCATGAAGGAGCTGCTCCAGCCTCTTGACCGTCAGCGTTCCCTGGGAGAAGGAAGGAGGAAGATGACGACTCCGAACCAAATCAACCTATTGTCCAGACAGTTATGCTCCCCGCTGACTAATGCTACTTGGATGAACCGTTTCGAGAGCCGAATGGCGGAAGTATCGCCGGCTCCCTCGACTCCTGCCTCGAACAATAGCTCGATGGGTCGATCGAGACCTAGAAAAGTGCCGATCCGTTTTGCTGACCAGGAAATTAAGATCGATGTTAGCTTAAGTCGAGGTAATAACTACCGTTATGACAAGATGAAAAAAGAATCTTAAAACAGTGTTATAGCATTTCACGATGTTAAATATATTAGCAAAATATTAAAATAATTTAATAAAGAAATTGATTTACAATGCAGACGATTTTCATTTCGTATACAATTCCATTATTTTCTTTTAAATCAAGATTAACCCTTCGGCATCGATATTTTCCTATTACAATATCATATATACTATCGCTAGTAAATTGTTAATAATAATAAAAAACAGTACACTATTGTGAACAGTCTTTTAAAGAAATCTTTGATTAATGCAATCTTTAGAGTGAACAGTCCTTTAAAAAAATCTTTAAAGTGAACAGTCTTTTAAAAAAATCTTTAAAGTGAACAGTCTTTTAATACAACCTTTAAAGTGACCGCTCTTTTAAAAAGCTAGAATAAGAACGCCATCAGCTATTTAAAAATTTGAATTACTCGTAACAGTTGGTAACGTTCCACGGAATCATTTTAATCAGAGTCTGCATAACAGATTTCCAGCGGAATATTTTCGGTGGCCGTTCCAGGCCCCTCATTTTCATGAGGAATCGTAACGGGGGCGAGATAAATTGCAACTACCCGCAGCGGGCTCTTCAGGGACCTGGGATCCCCTCTTCCGTCATTCGCCATGCCAAATCGAGCGAACCTTTCAAAGAAGGTTTACGAGCCACCCGTGAAAAATCTAAGGACCATGGGAGACCCGGCGCGAAGGGATCGAGATCTCACGGTCCATTAAATCGGCATGGTTGCACAAAGAAATATCATCGAACGTTAGAAATCGAGTTTAAACAATAAATACCTTTCTATTGATTTCGCATTGAAAAAGGAAAGTGCTTAATAAGAGATACTCTAATATTATGGCGTAGCGAAAGGGTTTCGTAATAAATCTTTTTAACTTGTTAACTGCGTATGACGTGTACAAACATTATAAAGAAATGGCAATTTCGCAATAAGAATAAGTATTTACAACAAGAATAAATTTCTACAATAAATAAACCTCTCCTACGATTTTTGTCAGAATGCTCATGAAACATATTCATAAATCTCTCCCACGCTTTAATATAATAGATTTAGCAATTGTTTATAAAATAACTTCAAAAAAAATATTTTTAGTTTGATCGATATAGCGGACGATAAAGTTTATCCCGAAAATTTATATCGGCGCGGTTAAAAGTGGTTAAAGGAGTCGGCCGACAGAAATATGTAATCGAAATTTCGGAACTGTAAATTCGCAGCGAGCAGTTACCGCACTCTTGCCGGATTAAACTCGTTCCATTAGTAATGAATTATATAACCTTTGGCGGGGATAGAATCCATTAAATCCAGTAGAACGTTTATGCATGTAGCACGCTAAATTCTCCGCGGGACCCGGGAATATTGTTTCGGCCGCGATTATTTCGGCTGCGATTATTCCAGCGCCGACAATGATCAGAAGTAATTCTTGGATCTCGGATTAATGTAACTCAGATCCACGTGGCCCAATGTGAAGATTATAAAATAATGCGTACAATAAATATAACTAAAACAAGAAAAGAATTTAAATTTAAAAATATTTTAGATTTACTTTATACAATATTAATATAATACTATTTATTTCATATATACTCAAACAAGACTATAGATTTTTCTGACAATTTTCCAAAATTTACTTTAAAAAAAGACAATAAACTGCTGTTATAAAATAAAAGAAAAATTTCTCGCGCCGACGCAAGAAACAGACCCGCGTCGCCGTAAACGCTTCGCCGCGTTCGCGAGAACTTCTCGGCCCCATAAACGCTGCAAGATCGCATCATTGCGCAAGCGATAAGAATCGGTCGTATAATTCGCGTATAATCGTCGCATTAGACAAGAAGCCGGATAAGACGTCGGTGTATCAAAGTCTGCGCGACGGCCTTAATTGATGGCGGTGCATCACCGAAGCGAAGCCCGGGGCACCCAGGGGCGGCTTTTAAATTCGACGGCGAGAAGGATTTGCATTGAACGGGGGAGAGAGTCGTGAGAGACGATATTCACTTTTATCGCGGTTCGTTTACGTCGAAGAGCATCGCGATTACATTACTTTCGTTGGGAGGACACTGGGTATACCGACCAGGGGGGGAAGGAGGGCGGGGAGAGAGAAGGGTTCGCGTGCGGGCGGTTTGCATTCCGACCCCTCGTAAACCGGTAAGCCGCGCATAAAAAGAGCATAAATGAATGCTTAACGTTCTGCGCCGGAGCAAGGCGTCCCCGTTATTTGGGTCGGGATTTAGCGCTCGTCTTCGAAACGCGACCGTGCAATTCTTCCGGGGGGGGGGGGGGGGGGGGGGGGGGCGCCGGGACTCCCGCGCACTCCCTGCGGCACATAGGCGAACTCGAATTAGGCGAGAGCGCGACGCGATCGCTTTGTTACGGTGCCGTCTCGTCGACCCGGGGACATGCATACATTATGGAATATATGGGACTTTTTAAATGATACTAAATTACAGCTAACTAACAATTTTATCACAAATACATAAAATCCACAGTCAACTTACAAATTGAAAAATCTAATCTACATATTCGCAATAAATGAAATGTAAATCCTATTAATAAAAGCAAAATAAATCCTATTAAAAATCTCTATAATTAATTGACTTCTATTATAAATCTCTTTATAATTAATTGACTTCTATTAAACTCTTTATAATTAATGAACTTCCATTAAATTCTTTATAATTTTCGAAATCATGTTCCGAATTACTTCTCGCCCTTCCCGATAAATTATGAAAAGTAGCGGAGTGCCCTCCGACGTGTTCATCCCGGTCAAACATTGTTACCGATTAGCGCGCCCCACAATTCATTCTCACGGCTCGCGGCGGCGCGATTGTTCGAGGTAAATAACGCTTGGAG
>NC_135779.1:5857756-5871657 GCF_028453695.1 Augochlora pura
TCTCTAACAATAAATCCTGAAAAATGTTCGAGCGCCGAAACAAATTAATCGAATATCGGACATTGATCGAACCGTGCATTGTAGACTCGGTCATACCCGCGTGAACCACGTTTCGCCCGAGCGGGTATTGGTTTCCGCCTTAACTCTCGACCGCATCTCGCGTCTGAGCTTCGATAATGAGAATCGAAGTTTCCATTATGGTCCCCGGGCAAGAAGATCCATCTTTCCTGGCAGCGTCGCGCCGCCTCGGTCCCCTCCCTCCCTCTCCCCCACCTCCCATCTCACGGATATCCTTGCGCGATTACGAATTTAATTGCAGCAGGGTGCGTCGCCGGGCCTGAATCGGCAATTAATTAAGCGGCTCTCGAGCGGACGGAGGGAAAGGCCGGCTTAATTAATTGATAATCGGAAGAGATCGGTCTACCCCGAGGGGGAGGGGGGAAGGGGGATAGGGTAATCCCGGATTATCCGTTCGTCGCGTCTCGACGGATCTTTCCGGCGTTCTCCTCGCAAGAAGGCCCGCGCACAAATATTTGGTTTAATCGACGGGATTGCGACTGTCCCCGATACGAATCCCGTCGCGGGAACAAAAGGCAAACTCTTCCGCGAACCCGCGGAAAAATTCAAGTAAACGCGTCGCGACGTATTTAAATTATAAAAATGGTTCGCGGCTCGTTGGACCCGAAGAACTCGCGGCGCGTTAAGCGACGCGCGAATGACACTCGTCGTCGCTCGGCGCAAATAAAAGTAACGGCCGGTTCGTTGCTCGAGGGCCGTTGAAATTGTTTTTTCGGCGGTGAAATGGCCGGCGGAACGCGTTTCTGGCTTTGTCGTTTTCGATCTTCTTTTTCCGACGATCGCCGGGCTGTCGACTGTCACGCGTCGAACGCCTCGTAACGCGCCAGAAGGTGTCGTAACGGGGCCGATCTAGTTCACGGGCGGACAGGCCGTGCAAAGTGTTTCGCTTTGTTACGAAGTTATGGCCGCTCTCAATCGGACAGGATTGATGAAGATACAAGGAAGTCGAATTTGTTAACTTGTGTATAGACTGAGGATTTTATACGTAAAGCCATTGCTTGATACGATTTTCAATATTTAAGTAACCAGCAGCCATTGATCTACGATTTATAACTGTCTTTACGACAAGTTTGAAAATTCATTTTTATTGTAATATGTTTGAAGAAATTTAATTTTACTAGACTGTTCCGTTAGTGAAAGGGTTCTAATGCCACCCCGTATAATAAATATTAACTTCCTAATTTCGCTTGAATTAATTAAATTGCTTTAACTATGTATGGATTTTAAGGGTTGATTGACGGCGCTCAATGTATTAAAGTTACTAAAATACCAACCAACAATTTTTTACCAATAATTTGATATGATATCGACTGTATTTCGAGCTATTTTCTTCTTGCAAACCTAATCATTTAAACTAACGATCTACTTTTATTATACTATATACCATAAATGTTAACTATATTATATTCCATAAATATTAATTATATCATATAGCAAAAAGTAAAATTGCATTCCTGGTGAGATATTAAACTCAACCCCACTTAAACTCTCCAATTTCCTCGCACAATTTTACCTTTAAACTCCATCCATTCCCCGTACATCCGCCATATTTAGCTGTTTTATTCGCGTCGGGTAGACGTATCGACATCTTCTAGGCACGGTATCGGCTGCCGCGCATTAAAACGTTTAAGTAAGAACATTGTACTCGGATGCAGTTCCGCCGATTCGGCGTCCGCGCCGCTAACGAGAACAAATGACAGCCGGCGAACTCTAAACACGATCTAACGAGGCCGGGTCTAAAGACGAATTAACGAAGATGAATTCGATCGTCGGCGGCGCTATCGACCAGCTGTACGATTTTTCCGAGCGAGGAGCGCGCATCGGGGAAAACGCGATTTTCACGGGTGACGGGGGCCGCTGACGCGTCGCCTGGGGAACACGGGCCGCGTTCACCCTCGGAAAACAGGATGTTTTTCATCGGGTTTGACGGACGAGTAGCGGAATGAGATGCATTTATCACGCGGTCTCTCCGCCTCTACGGAAACTTGAGGTAAACATTTATCGTTCGCGACTCGCCGAGAGAAACCCGGCGCGTCCCTCGAAAGAGGCGAAACGCGGAAAAGGGGTGGCGTGTCGTGGGTGTCGGCGGGGTTTAAGGGGGAGAGACGTTCGGAGAGAGACGTACGGAGAGACCCGGGAAAGGAGGGTGCAACGGAGCGAAAGACTAAGAGGACGGCATCCATATTTTCTCCCCAAAGCAAACAACCGTTCTCCTTCGGCCTGCTCCGTAGCATTGTTCTCTCCCCTCGTCCCCCCGTTGTGGCTCGTTACAAAAGGTAAGCAGGCGAAATAGGTGGAGCAGAGGGGGCGGTTGTCGCGAGCCGGCGAATTTCGCGCATCTCACTTTCGAGAATCGGGGCTCGGAAGGGAAGGTCCTGACCCAGTTTCCCCGGAGCTCGCGGATCCGAGTCCTCGCTCGGAGTGGGGATGAAACCACCACCACCCTCTCCTCTCTCGCTCTCTCTCGCTCTCTCTACCCCCGTTACAGCTCGCCTGGAAAATTGCAGTGATAAATTGCTGCCGTCGATCGTACCCGCGGAAAAACCCGTACGAATATCGGCCGACTCTGGTTCCGTACACACGTTGCATCTTATGGGGGTTTTTGTCCGGCCTAGGGGAGATCTCGAAAGCCGTTCTATCATCGTTGTTCGTCGATAAGGGGTGGACTACTCTCCGAGAGGTAGTCTCGGAGCTTGGTAAAGAAATGTTTCGTCAATGTTTCAAATAAATTGAGGAGAATCGTTTTTTCTTGGGAAGAAAATAAATAAATATGGAGAATCTTTCTTATTTATTGGCAGGATGATTTATTAACAGTGAATATTCCCAATCACTTTGCTAGGTTAAATATTTTACTATAGTTTCGTCTTCCTTTCCATTGCATGAACGACGTTGCATATCCAAGAATAAAATACTTTTTTATGATAACTAATATGTAGAAAGTTAAGAAAAAATATTCTCTTCTGTATCCAAGGGATACAGTCGGACTTTTATGAAATTATCATTATTTAGATTATGGAATTATATTTTCAATATTCTTTATAATTAATTCGACGCTTGCATGACCAAACTGGCGCTCGCCTAAGTGCTATACTTACAACTCCCCGCGCGTCCGGGAGAATCTAACTTTCGAAACGCCGTCATATTGTATTTTTATGGCCGACGACGCTGTAAAAGCTAACCAAGCATACATTTTTTATGCTGCAGTTTTATGTAGTTCAGCAGCTGACCGTTTTATTCATATACGGTCCGTTAACGCAGCAGCAGCAGCAGCAGCAGCAGCAGCAGCAGCGCGCGCGCTTTTTTTTCTCTCTACAGCGTCGGCAGTTTTATTGTGCGGCCGCGTCTGCTGGATATTTTGAATTTCGGCGCAGCGTTGGCCGCCTTTCAATTCACTTGCAGATTCTTTGGAAACTTTGTTTGCATATCGTACAATAGATTTTTTTTTGGTGAAATATCGCGGGCGACAGTCTTTTCAGCTGTTTCGCGTGGCGGAAAACGCGTTCTCGATATTTTATAATTTTCCACTCGTTTTTTGAACTTTCATTGACAGTAATACGAAGATTGGGAAGTATTATTTTATACTCGTAGTTATGGCAATTGTAGGAACTGGAAAATTCATCATACTTAACAGTAATAAGTAAATAGTTACTAAATAATTTTTAAATTCATGATCAAATCGAATAATCACGTTCCAAACAAAATTAAGTGAAATATAAAATAGTAAAAGGATTACACGCTTATACACATCAATATATTACTTAAGATTAATACAGAAATTGCATAAAAGTTCGTAGACTAATAATTAACAACAGTATAGTATTAATATTATAAAATCTCCTCTACAGATATAATACTAGGATAATAACCCGTTTAAGCACAATCAACTACATTTACCGTATCCAATCTTCCATAAAAAGAAAAATAAACAAAACGTGAATATTTTTCATTTAGAAATAAATAGAAATAGAAATGAATAGAAATAGAAATAAATAAAAATAAATAGAAACAGAAATAAATGGAAATAAATAGAAACAGAAATAAATGGAAATAGGCTGACAAGAATTACAGAAATTTCCCTACGACCCCTTTGCACAGCCGCCGGCACACGCGTGGCTCGGAAATCCGTCGACTTATATTTCGTAGCTCGTATCCGACCCGTAGCCGTCTTTCCGACGATATTTCTCGGGCTTGAACGTATTCGAAGACACTCGAGATTTTCCTCCCAATTACTCCCCGGCTTTTATTTTCCTGCCGTTCAGTGCTCGAGTGGGAGCACTTCGAACTCTTTCCTCGAGAGTTTGTATCATATTACAGCCCCGGCTCTGAGAGCGTTCCGAGAGGAGGGAACCGATATGGAAGGGGTGGAAAATGGGGGAGAGGCGTATCTCGCGCTCGAATTCACGAAAGGGAGAGTGGGAGCCCGAGAGTCTTCGTTTCCATCTCTGTGGAGAACGGTGGTCGGGGGGGAGGGAGGGGACGTTGACGACTCGGGTCGGACGATTCCCGTTGACGAATTATGTACGGCCACGAAGAAAGAGAGCGATATCAGCCGAAAGTGGTCGTGGAACGTCCCCGCAATAGCGCGTTCCGGGCGACTCGTGTCTCGACGAAGATTTCGTTTTCTCTCAGCGAACCTCATTCGTCGAGCGAACACGCTGTCCAATCGAGATGCTCTTAACCCTTCGTAGTCGAAGGCATTTCAACTGCCAAAACACTTGTCCATGCTGCTTTCATTTTACATAATCCGGAGCATTTTTTCATACGAAATCGAATTCGGCGACTCGCGCAACTCTTGACAATTTTCTAAATATAGAAACCCTATATAAATTTCCTTTTTCTCCTAAGAAACGATTACAATCGAAAAGACGTTTACAACGAACGACGTTTATTGTAACAACGATGAAAATGACACGGCAAGGGGTTAAAAAGCCAGCACCGCCGCGAAGCAGCGCTTTCGACGCGTCCTCTCCGGCGACCATCTCGCGCGGCGTCGTAAAATTGCGAGTCGGGGAAGAGGGGAGGGAAGAGAATATTCTCCTCGGCGGAAAATTCTCCTCGCGAGTAGCATCCGCGGGATGTAAACTCGCGAGCAAATTTAGGCGAGCCGACCCACTTTCGCGGCGGGCGTAAAAACCTCGTCGCCGTGTTCAAGTTGCCGAGTAAATTTCATTTTTCTGATCCCGATGAAACACGCCTTCCCTCCCTCCCTCTCCCCCCTCGCCCCTCGCCGCCCCTCCCCCTGGAGAAGTTACGAAGATGGATTACTGTCGGAGATAACGGAGTCTCCGCGGCCGTCCGTGGAAAAACGCTGTCGCGGGCGTTACAGAAATTGAATGGAAACAGCAACGTGATAGCGTGTAATCCGCGCCGTTTCCATGGAAATCCTCCACCCGATGGTGTTGCGTAATGAGAGAACCGGTCCGAGCACCGCCGGACGTGTTTATTTATTATCCCCCCTCGGTTGTTGAAGAATTAGGAGGCGAGCGGAACGAAGGAGCGGCGTTTTATTGCTGTGAAACGAGAGGATAAGTTTTTATCGATGCGTCGGCTAGTGGAAGTTTATTAAGTGTAGGCATTGAGTATAAGCATTAACTATAGGCATTTATTTAGTGGATAAAATTGATGTTAGAAAAGTAGACAATTATTTTAGCTTGATAGAAGCGAAATAACAATCATCATTGTCGAATCATTACATGAACAATTAAATATTATATATGTATATATATATCAAAAATTGCAAGAGTAAGTTCGATCATCTATCTCGAATTCCTCTTTGCCCCTTTCATCGAATAAAATTGCCACGTGGTCGACCAACAGCCTTACGATTCTCACCTATTACCTACGAAGCGTTAACTATATACTCTCGCAACATTTCCATCCCCCGCGGTTCAATCCCGGCATGGAAGAAAAAGGAGGAAGAATTAATCGTCCGCGGCGGATCGTAAAGAGGGCGATTGCCAGAGATTGGTCCCGCGGATTCGGTATACCACGAGGCGGTTCGTTCCCGGTCCCGATTATTTTCATTCGGCCGAGTACAGTGCGGCTTTAGGATGGCCGGCCCTAAGTTTCGCCGCGGGTCTCGTTGATGGCCCTGTGCCGTCGTCGAGACCGGTCGGCGCGTAGAGGAATAATCCTGAAATTTGTGGTGGGCGTGCGCGGCCGTCAACGACGGCTCCTGTCGAGAGCCAAGCAATCCCGATATAAGGGCCATGGCACCCCCCAGTAAAACGAGATGAGCAGAACAAAGCTTGGGGTTGGTGTCCTCCCGACTCGTCGTCGTCCTCGTCGTCGTCGTCGTCGCCGTCGTTGACGGCCAAGCAATATTCGAAGAACGCGGCGTTCAAAAGAGGCCCGGTCGACGGCGGGACGACGATACGGGCTGCCCAGGAAATTGCATATTCCGTCTGATGCAACGCCCACGTACAACGCCTCCGTTTTGTCGTTCCTCATCCCCTAATCTCCGCGGATTTCATCAGCCGAGAACCACCACGGGGACGATGCTGGGACGGGGCGAACCTAAGCGACCGAACCGCGACGTTTGCTTATCGAATGTGCTTGCGAATCGAAGGAAAAATAGGATCGCAAATACGGGATATATTTGAACCGATACGGATAGGGGATGATTTCGGCGAGATTTTTAATCCAGAAAACGCAACGCGATGTTGATAACATATTTTGTTATAATCAGGGGAATTTGTTGAACGTATTAACCCTTTGCGGTCGGAAGCATTTTAAGTGAAAATCAGAGATATTTGTTTCGACTTGTAGTGTTACCATTCTATATAACCTGGAGAATTTTATATATTATTATATTTTTATATTTTTTATATATATTATTATATATATATATTTTATATAAATCGAGGGGAATCGATGAAGCGCGGAAGTAATCCTAGTGCAAGGGGTAAATAATATTAGTATATGCATTACAATTCCTAAGATTAGTATATCCATACTAGTACATTAAATAATAAAATAAATATCATAAACAACAACCAATCACACATGCAAATGTAAAATTAAAACATCGATTTATTAACCGCATTTAAATTCGTCTTTTCATTCGCTCTCAACGCGGCATCAGTTTTTCGAATGAATTCCTCAAGGAAACGGGAATACGGTTCCCGGTAAAGGCAAATCCAGTATTTTTTCAAGTGAACTGATTTTTGGAACGTTGTCCACGGTGGTGCAGGCAGGTGTTCCCACGCTGCGAAACGAGCGACACCGTACGGCAGGTACATTCGGGGCCGGACCGTGGAGTATGGAAAATACCCAGCGACAGGAAATCAAACTGATTTCGCATGCGCGAAAATGTTTGTTCCCGTTCTACCGGCGAGCGGTTCGCCTCCGTGGATAATATTTGCAAGTACAACAAGAACGAGGTTGCCGTTATTAATCAAACAATCGCGCTGGATGAAGGATCACGGAGAGAATATCTGTGCGGCGGTAGTCGCGTGTAACGCGCCGTTCTTCGTTGTTTCGGTTAAATATTTCATCACGGCCACTTGTTAACGGCGACGGTGGCCACGATTTTTATATTAACACTGTGAACGCGCAGATTCGAATCTTTATTATGAAATAATTGACTTGGTGGAAGCTTGGGCGATTTTTAAGATTTTTATGAGAAATAGAATTGTTTTAAGTTTATATCTTTGCGAGTGGCGATTCTACGACGATATTAAAATTGTTGACGCTATTGAAAGGCTTAGATTTGAAAAATTCTTAAAATTGTAATTGTTATATGAGTCACGACACTCAATTTTATATGTTAAAAATGAATTTTGCTGTAAAAAATGGAAATACTAGAAGCTAGAGAAATTATTTCAAATTTGAAATGGCTTCGAGTGCAAGAATGAAAGAAATTGATACTAACATTCCAAAATCATTGCTATGTATTTGTTGATGTAATTAATATGTTAAATTCTAAACTCTCAGTCTAATTTTCCATGATTTTTTGTTTCGACGCCACTGACCGTCAAAGCATAATTTTCTAAAATTAAACTATTATATTTAATGGCATCAAAATTGAAATGTGAAATTAAATGTCACATTAATTTTGCATTTTCAACATTGTTTAAGAACCTTAACGCTTCCTCTATAAATAAATATATATGCGCGTACAAAAAGTCTTGACATACCGCATATTTGTTAACGCTTTATATTAAATCACCAATTATTATTAAAAGACCGTGCAAATTAAATAAATTAAAAATAGCTCAGATAACGCCTTCAAATAAACCAAAGACTATTATACATTTTTAATTTATTCCATGGTCCTCTCTGAGAGAACATCAAAGGGTTACCAACAGTAAGATACACTATACCTTACACCACCATAAATTAATTCCCAAACCCGACGAGATACCTTCATAAAAACACGAAGTCATTTCATAGAGACCGCGAACAATGCTGAAAAATATAATACAGTGATAAAATAGTTTGAAATGATTCACGCGACCAGATCAGAAAAAGGGTAAACCAGAGCAAGGGATATAGTCGTCGCCGTTAATTCCGCGAGTATTTGCGTATTCGGAGATCAACGCGCCGACCATTTCCCATGAAAAGGCCGCGGGAAGCGTAATGGCGGCCGCGATGCTTTCAGATACAATGAAATCCGCGCGTCGCGGGTAGGGGGCGAATAGAGAGAGAGAGAGATCGAGACAAAGGGACGCGTGCCGGCGCGAGGATGGCGTTTTACGCGACGTAATAAATTAAAAAGAATGTAAAACAGACCCGCGGGATTATTATTCCCCGCCGTGGCCCCCCTACCCCCCAAGATTTATACGGCGTTCCGCTTTTTCATTCGCAGCTTCTTGCGGCGCCGGCCGCGGCCGTAATTGCCGGCCCGGCGAACAATTTTTATCAGGGCGATCGCGAAAATCATTAATAAAAAACGTCCGCCGGTGATGAATTCGCCGGGGATACCAGCGCCAACGTCGTTTATGGCGATTTACGGGGAACGGGTGTCTTTGTGTAAACCCTTGCGATAGGATGTTTTTTAGAATTACGTTGATTTTAATAATTTTTCGTTCTTAACCCTTTCGCGATGGCGCAACTGTACCATTTTTCGCTACTTTTCGCAACATACTTTTCAACATAGTTTTCGCGACCATACTTTGTTAATTTTTGCAACGGCGCGACTGACCACACTTTGCCACTTTTGTTGACGGCGCCAATGACTATACTTTGTCGTCGTTCGAAAGGGTTAATTTTTTACTCGATGTCACGATCTTTGTTTCTCGACTGCTTTCGTTTAGAACTTAATTATTACTGTTAAATTTACTACTACTGCATCTACTATTATTATACTATTTAGTTAACGAAATTTATTTATTACCTATTTTATGAAAGAAGAAAATATTGCTCACCTGTCGCGGTGCAATTGCTTCAATTCAAATGCTTTTTATCTTCGAAAAGTCGCAAAGTGGTTTTGTACACGAATTAGATATTATATAAAATCTGATAAAATAGTAAAAATATATCTTAATTAATTAATATTTGTTAGTACACCCTTCGCAGCGAGTTCTTAGAATAGATTGCTTTCGCCTAGAATTTCTAAATTTTGTCTTCAAAGCCTCCGCTCATTTATTTAAAGTAGCTAATATCTCGGATTCGTGGACGCAAAAATTCGTATGAAAATACGAAGATTGAGAAATTCAATTTTGGTGGCGATAAATCGGTCCCCGGTCCACCGTGTTCCTTCGAACTCGCAACGCAATCGGCGCTCGCATGATTCGGCACGAAAGCAATTTCCCTGGCACTGTTAACGCTTTAGCGATGAAAAGCGCGACGTTTAAACTTTAAATTACTTTCCCCGTCATATTTCCAAGAGCAATGAGCAGTTGGAACGTCACTGACCACGTGTGCCCCGTCCAAATCGGTTCTTTTCCACGCCTTTTTATTCTTCTGACCGTTTAAGGGAGTTTTCCACCAATGGCGGCATTTGAAATTTGATTTTGAACATTTCACATCGAGTAGATATATTTTTATATTTTTATTATGTAAAAAGGGAATTTGTACCGATTTTTCATATAGGTCAGTTATACAGTGCTTTGAAGCAACTAAAGTTGGGATTTATACTATATGCAAAGTCGCTGCTCGCTTTTCATTGGCTACGGTTTTTCGTTAATGATTCATTAACAAAGCAGCGGATTGCATTTTCGCAAAGGAAAAGCTTATTCGAAATTGCCTCATGGAGCCCTCTTTTCCCGGAGTTGCAATATTTTTGATACCTTTAAATAATTTTGATATCTTTAATTAATTTTGATACCTTTAAATGATTTTTGACTCTCTATATTACTCGTCAGGCGACGCAACTTTTACAATTAACAAAGAAAATATTTCCACGTTCCTGATTTCTCTAAAACAACATATATATACGAACAGGGTCATCGTTCGCAATAAAACGCTATAATACGCAAATCCCGATGAAGCGAAAATTACCAGCAAAGTGCCATAAACTTTAAAAAATAACGCTTCTCCCCAAAATCTTTGCACGTTTCCTCGACCTCGAAAAAAGCGACTAGCTCTCGAGGCGGTGCTCGCTTGGCGTGAACCATTCCGCCAACGCGAATTTCCATCGTTGAAAGGGTCGCGCGATATTTCGCGGCGGCGCGTCAAAAGCGAAAGGTCAGAGAGCTTCGCGGCCCGGCGAAAAATCCGGAGAGAATCTCGACGTGGAAAATTTTTATCCCAGCTAGCACAAAGGGGCCGGGAACACGGGTCCACGAGATCGCGTGTCGCAAATGTCGGAAGTTCGAGAAAAATCGGGGGGGGAGATGGGCCGCTGAGAACGGGGGCGACCCTTGACCGCCAAGCCGGCGAATTAATAATTTCCGGAAGTCGAGCACGGGCACCGCACGGCCCGCGACACGGGATACAACCGCCCCGAGGATTTACACGTCCCCGGCGGCCGCGCGGGTGTTCCGCAAAAATGCCGTTCCGCTCGCCGCTGCGAATTAATATTCATCTTTCCGCGCTTCTAAATTATTTGCGCCGCCCGGCTAATTCTCGCGACAACGCGCCACCGTTTCTCTCTTTCGGGAGCGTTCACTCCAGCGAAAACGCGACGCGATTGTTCCGCCGCGAGTCCAATTAGTTTACAAACGGAGACCTAAAGAGGCGACCGTCAAAAATCCGGATAATTGGAACGCGAGGCGCGCGAGTGCGCTCAAATTGAACGTCGCGATTTTTATCCCTTATATTATCTTTTTGATCTTTATTTCTTAATCGCGCGGAATAGAGATTCGTTCGCGCCGATTAATCATTTCGTGTATTTTGCGATATTGAGTGATTCGACGTCCTCCATCTCGTATTCCTTTATTTGAAAAAACAATACAGTTCTGTCTTTCTCCCTCCACGTTGCAAATAGTTTGTATATTGTTCAATCTATTGTTTATCGAATATCTTCGTGGACGTGTTCTCTGTTCTCGAAATTAAATTCTCAACTGATTGTTATGTATCTCGCATACAATATAATTATATATCTCACATACATGATTATATATCGTACAACATATAATTATATACCTTACAATAATTATATATCTCACATATAGAATTATATATTTTACATACGTGATTATGTATCTCGGTAATTGTGCCATATTCTGCTTCAACTGTTTGTTGATTAACTTTTGTTAATCTCATGTGAAGTATGGAATAAAAGTATATACATAGCATTCTTCGTATACAAATGGTCATTCTTCGAGGGCGTGCATGTATACGGGGAAAGGGTTAACAGTTTTTGTTTGTAAGATAGACACGAGGCAGACCGCGGAATTGCACGTTTAACCCGGTCCCGTAATTGCCGGTGAAATTGCGAGCCGCGGACTTTTCGTGGATTTATCGACGCGAGTTAAGCGAGTAATAGGGCGATGTCGTGTACCTTTATGGAAATTCGTTACATCGATTACAGCCGCGCCGTGGCTTAGGCCTCTGTCGCGACCTGACGTTTCGCGGAGCGATCGGCACCGGGAACAATGCACCGGCCATTGCTAACGCTTTACCGACCGGAAACCTACAAATCAGCTTTTTCTCCCGATTGGTAGCTTACGAATCGGTTGTTATAGTAAACAATAATTTAATATCAATCATTAAGATAAATGTGTTAGATTGTACTACCGCAAGATTCAATATTACTGCATAATAATTTAAATATTAAACATATCTCGCGATTGATAGAATAAATAAAATTCAGATAGAAACGAAGATTTAACATTAAATTTATCAAATATCTCTCGCGATTGATAGAATAAATAAAATCAAAATGAAAACGAAGATTTAACATTGAGCTAAATTTTAATGACCGGTCGGCGAAGTGTAATAATTCCGTCGACCGGTGAAAACCAACGGAATGAAATACAACGCGGCCGGCCGCCATTTTGGTTAGCAGTAATCAAGACTAAGCTCTTCATTTACATCATAATTGGAATATTCGTACCGCTGGACAATATCCATATTATACTACTGTTGCGTTTAATCAAAATCGCATCATTCTGCCGGTCCATGGGAATCGAAACTGCATAAGCGATGTTTCTTTTTCATGAGATTTATTCTATTTTATAAATGTTCTATGTCGCGAATACTCTATTTCTTTATTTCTTTATTTCTCTATTTTTGTTATAAGATCTTTGTAAGATTTATAAGATTTTCTAGAAGCATTTACCGATACTTTGTCGTTGTATTTTATTGTGGAATAACCAGTTATAAAATGCAATGTTCGCTCAAGGGTTGAATAAATAATAATTTCTGTGGATCTTACGGGTTCGACCCTTTGACTTTTTTGAGAGGATCGAACCTTCTGACCAGACTCAATTCTATGTTTATTTTTAATTAAATCTTATTATTGGTAAAAATTATTTCGAATGTGGATAATCTTGGTAAAAATTATTTCGAATGTGGATAATCTTGGTAAAAACAATTTCGAAACGTGGCAAGACAATTTTCAGCGTCGTCACTCGACCGCAAAGGGTTGAAACGCCTTCGCGAGAAGCGTCGTCGTATCGACGCCGTTCGAGGACAGCTTTAATTCCGCCGGCGAGTTTGCAAACTCGTCGAATAGGTTTAAAGGCTAGTTCGAGTCGCGTCGCGGTGGTCGATCGTGCATCCCATTTACGATCGACGACGCGGGCTGGGCCAGCAAGAGAGAGGAGAACGAAGGGCGATGTCTCTCTCTCTCTCTCTCTCTCACGGGCGAAATAGAAGATCGGCAGCGTTCGGGCGTAACTGGATCACCGGCGTACCCCATTTTCGTCGTGCTGCGCGCCCTAACCGCGGCTTAACCCGATTTATGCGCCGCAGCTTCCGCGTTCGTGCGCTATTAGCATAGAGCTACGGCCGGGAATACGTAAAGTCCCCGACGCAGAAGTCGATGAATTTAGGTATGAAATTGCATTTTAAACCGACCCCCTCCGACGCGAATGTCCCCGATTCTATTATCATCGATTCCGGGGTTGGGACGCGCCGCGCTGATCGCCGCAGAGCGAAAACTGCCGGCGACGCGAGCTTCGCGGCACACGCTGTGTCATTTTCCGTTTCGCGTGCGGCAAATTGCCGGGAACAACGATCCCCAGCCATTTTCTCCCCATTTTTCCCGACTTGGAGAAGAAGCGACGCTGATCGCCGCGCGCGCTCATCTCGTTTCTTGCATCCAGTCGCTTCGGGCGCGGCTACTCGTCGCAGTTCGCGACGGTTCCCCTTCCGTCGTCGATGACGATTTTTAGCACTCGCGCGTAAAATCAGGCATCGTTTACAACGCTCTGTTATATATATTTTTTATTCCAGGTAAAATATTTAAATATTCGAGTTGTCACGCATTTTAT
>NC_135779.1:5871757-5884072 GCF_028453695.1 Augochlora pura
AGTCTACCGTAGCCGGCGGGTCCCGTGATTCGTTGTATCGAGCTCGGTGTTATTCGATGCACCTCGATTTCATTGTTTTTTCAACGCGGAAGAATTTCGACGGCGACTGAACAAGGGTTGGGGAAACATCGCGGAGATATATTTGAAGATACGAATCTTCTCGATGATTTTAAAGTAATTTAAATATTGAGGATATTGGGTTAAAGTGTTGGAGAATTTTTAGTATTGTTCTGTAGATAGTGGTGTTAATATAGAAGTAAATTGGAAATTATATATTGAAATTTGTTGCATCGCTATTATTCTTTACTATCAAGGTAATTAAAAATTGAACCAAGAAATATTAATTTAAAAGGCTTCAAGAATTTTGTATGCTACTGTTCCATACTGTCGAGATAATCTAAAACTGTACCAAGAATTATTTTATACGGCTCCTAGGATTTTTATGCTATTATTCTTTATTTTCAAAATAATTTAAAATTGAACGACAAGATATCGTTTTATACGACTCCAAAAATTATTATGCTATTCTTCTTAACTACCAAAATAATCTAAATCTCAACCAAAAACATTTCACTACCAACATCCTCTAAAAATAATAAATATCACGCAGCCAAATGGTACCGACAACAATAAAACAGACTTACTAAAAATAGCAAATATTTCCGAATATTACAGAAACCGCAATAAGATAAAAAGAAACGACGACAAATATTTTAAATCACGATCGCGGAAGCGAACGCCAATCGCGTCCCCGTAGACGTATTATTTTTGTTAAATTCGGTGTTTATAATTATCGGCGTAACCCGGGAGGAAGGGGTTGCGGGACGGGGGTGGATGAAGCGGTTTGCGCCAGTTCGGCGCGCGTCCAGCAGATAATATTTGTTTAAATCTATTTCGACGGCCGAGAAAGAGGTTTGCCGCCGCGTTATAGCCGGTAACCGTGTTACCGTAGCCTGCTGCTGCAGCCGATAACACCGGGAACAATAGCGCAATAATGAAGCATCAAGGGGGCGTAGGCGGTGGAGAGAGGTGGAGAGGAGAGAGGAGAGCGGAAGGGGTGGCTGCTGTCGATTCGCCCGCGTTCCGACAAACGGGAACCGAACGGAACACCTCTCGTCGCTCTCTCTCTCTCTGCCTCTCTCTGTCGCTCTCCGAAACGAAATAAACACTAACGCCGCGTTTAATACCGCCGGTATAATGAAATACGTCAAAGAGAGCAGAATTCGACGATTGCTCTCTCTTCCTGCCACGGTGTGTTTTTCTCCTTCCGCTCTCGTGTTATTGTTCCTTTGAACTGGATCGACGAAAAATCCTGATGGAATTCGGGATTTCAAAGTGGACCGGCGACGACGGAATTGTTGGTGAAGATACTTGCAGGCAGAGCTCTTTTAAGCTCTTCAAGAAATTGTTACGTTTCTTCGCGGTATTTATAAATCATAGATCGTATGTTGGTGGTCTTCTTTTAGTATATTGTAGTATAGGGTTAAAATCGAATAATAAAGGTTGCTGTTGTGTTGAGGTTATGAGTGTTACATAATTGATATTTATGATTAAAATTAAATTATTAAGATTGCTGTTACGGCGCGGTTATGAGTCTAGTCTCTCCCTCTCTCTCAGTCTCTCTTTTTCTCTCTTTCAATCGCTCAGTCCCTCTGTCTCTCTGCCTCCCTCTCGGTCTCTCTCAATCTCTGTATCTCTCTTTTAGTCTCTTTCAATTTCTCTTGCTCTCTTTCTTAGTCTCTCTCTCCCTCTCTCTCTCTTAGTCTCTCTTAGTCTCTCTCAGTCTCTCTCAGTCTCTCTCAATCTCTCTTTCTCTCTCTTTCTCTCTCTCTCAATCTTTCTTTCCCTCTCTCAGTCTCTTCTCACTCTCTCTCTCTCTTCCTCCGGCTCTCCATCGTCCCTCTTTCTCGTCCACGCCACCC
Source organism: Augochlora pura (assembly GCF_028453695.1). NCBI lineage: Eukaryota > Metazoa > Arthropoda > Insecta > Hymenoptera > Halictidae > Augochlora > Augochlora pura. The sequence continues at coordinate 5,873,680 of NC_135779.1, forward strand.
CGACGGCCAATTATAGCGCGAATCCTGTTATCGGGGCTTTTTCGCGACCCGCCCATGTTAATTAACGGCCGCGCGCGACGTATACAGGAGACGCGACGGGGAAATAAAAAAGCGTCGGCTGATGCCGCGCTCTGACCGTGAACCGGAATGAACGAAGTTATTAATTGCGGGACGACGACGCACCGCGCGCGCGCGCGCTCGCGACGAAAATGTGAAAATCAAAACAGCCGCGCCTGTCTCTGTTGCCCGTAACTCTTTTTCTCTTTTTTTTTTCTTTTTTTTATTGTTGCACGGGGACAGATCGCGCCGCGTTTACACCGCGTGACGAAAAAGCAGCGCGCTTTTGAATTTACGCGATTCCATAACATTTTCACATAACATTTACCTCAACAATACATAACAAATTATCATTAAAAAGCCAATGTATAAACTACCGATCACTAACCTATTAAAATCGAAATTACATCATAAATTATAAAATTAGCTTTTACATTTCGCAGAGCCTAATAAAACCAGAAAAAAAACTCTAATAAACTATAAAAAAGATCTACCCAAACATTCCACCTAACAACAACATAATTTACATCGTCGCATCCATTACAAAAACGCGGCGCGTATCCCGCGCGCGCGCGCGCGGACACCGAGCGGACTGCGAGCAAAAACGCCCGTAGTTTTTCTGATTCGTCGGACGCAATTACACCTTTTGTCGTCGTAGGTAGCGCGCGAGAGCCGGCCGTTAACGAGCGGCCATACATTTTTTAATTGAAACGGCGGATCCTCTTAAATCGCCGGGAACAAATTAGATCCTTTTCTGTTCCGCGGCGGAAACAATGTTCGGCCGCCGATGCGCTACCGAACGATCCCCCCCCGCCGCCGCCCGGCTATTGCGTAACGAAGCGTCGGTTTCGGATTTCCGGTCGCCCGCGATCCGCGCGACTCCGAAGCCCGGCCCGGCCCGGCCCGCCGCTACGGCCGGTTCGCATTTTTCATTCCAGCAAATTAAATTCCTTTGTCCGCGTCGCGAGCACCGGCGCCGATCGATTAGAGCCTCGCTTATTAGCGGCGGAACGCGCCTCCGCCTCCGCCGCCGCGCCTCTCGCCGTTCCGCTCCGATCACGGAATCCGTGAAATCGCGCGAATAAATTGTGACGCGACGTCTCGAATGGCAAACGCCGATCCAGATATTTCTGTGCCTCGATCCATCGCTCGGATATTGATCGTCGCGCACGATGTTAGGCGCGTCGAATCTGTCAGCGATTGCGTGGATTATGCCTGACGTAAATAAATTAATTAATTGGCAATTTTGTGCGCTGTTTGGGCTGATCTTTTTAATACGATAGGTAGTGAACATATATTTTCATTATTAATAAATAAAAAGTTATGGTTAACCTAGTATCGTTTTTATATTTTTATAAGATCAGCATTGGACAATATTTATTTTAGATATTTTATTCAGTTCATTTTTATTTTATTTATTTTATTAGTTGCAATAGGTATGTAGTGATAATTAATTTACAAGCTATCGATTAGGGTAAAATGTCGATTTACAGACTATAGTCTATAAAGTCGGTATAGTGTTAATATTAGGTACAAAAATATATAATAATCATATTTCGCGGATATTTTATTTTCATTAGAAGAATATTGTTGGTGGCAAAGGTAATCGTCCTCTTGGATTCGTAAAAATTAATCTATTCACTTTTCCGTGAATTTTTCTCGTTATTAAAAATATGATACAATATTGAAACGATTCCTGAAAAGTCATTACCAATCTCCAAATAGACATTTAAACAGCGCGAGTACACATCATCGACCAGCTAAAATCTCATGTAAAAATTGCAAAACACGAGTTGTCGAACTGTGGTAAAGCTTCAGCGTGATATTTCTCTCGGGAACGTTTCAATAAATTCCCCCGCAGGGGTGGAATTAAAAGCGCCTTGATTCGTGAAACCGGAAGCCGTGCGCCGGTTCTCGCGGGCGGCCTGAAAAATCCCCGCCATTATAAATTTCCGTGGGCGGGTCTCGATCGTACATTAGAAGCCGTCCGCACGAAAATCCTGGCCCGGCCGGCGAGAGTGCCGGGGAACCGTCCCCTGTGAAATCACGAAACCGTAATTCACCCCTTCAATTGCACTTAACATCGCAGGAAGAACGTACGTCCGCCGACGTGCGCGCGTCGGCCAATTCTAATTCCGACTTTGCGCCGTTGTTTCGGAATTTTACGGTGCAACGCTGCAATCAAAAATTGGATCAATATGTATTTAATTTGGTAAATATTAATTGTAGGATTTTGATAAAAATTATTATTGATTAAATTTTGTGTTTTCATTTTTGGAGTTCCTGGTGATAGTTCCTCATAATGCTAGTGATCGAATCACTATAAATTGGCGTAAGGGGATTGAATCCAACAAATATTAATTGTGAGAAGTCAGTGGAAGGTCTCGGAAGTATAAAATAATTATTTGCGATTTTAAGTTGCTTTTATTAGGTAAACATTTTTCAAAGCAAATGATTTTGTTAAAAAAGGACGCCTGGGCTCCAAAGGCTGATTCTCTTTGTATCGGCCATAACCCTTTCGTTACGGGTGCTGACTGTAGTCGGCGCAATTTGTAATACTATATAATTTGTTATATAATACTGTATAAATATAATATACATAACATAATACGATATAAAATAATATAATATAAAATAATATAATCTAATATAATCTAATGTAATGTACCATAATATAATATAATGTAATATAATATAATATAATACTATAAATGACCAGTTCCATAGCGTCACTCCGTGAAACCGCCGTAATGAAAGGGTTGGTCATCTTGCTCGTCCGAAGCGTTCCGAAACATTTCCGTGTAAAATGACATTTGAAGCGGACGGGCGCGAGCTCGCGCTGAAAAACACACCGGTCGCGCGTCCGAGTAATAACTTAATAGCAATATCGCCGGGTACTTCGTGCGTGTAAACAATTTCATAAGCTCTCTCAGATGAAAAACGTGCTTCGCGCTCGCGCCCGGAAATTTATTAACGTAATACGCGTATCGCGCGCGAGAGCAACGTCATATATATGTATATTAAAACACCTTTTTTCCTCATCGCCTGGAATTCTACGACTATCGAAACGTCAACCGCGACGAAAAGATGTCTAAACGGATTTGATAGATCACAATCATTGTTTAAAAGAGTAATAATAATAAATTAAAAATGTAAAATAAATTGTACTAAGGTATACATATAATATATATATAAAATGGAAATGCAGCTGGTTAAAATAGCTATTTTAGATCTAGGCTTCGAATGGCCTAGAATGCAAGGGGTTAATATTAGATAATAAATAATTGATTGTCCCGACAACTGATTCCATAGGCTATCGATCGGGGCGATAAGCCGATTTATTAGGCTACCGGTTAGTAAAATGTTAACCCTTTGCACTCGATGACATTTTAACCTCAAATTCAAAACTATTTTGGATGATTATATTCTATATATTTTATCTATGTATCTATATATTTTATACGACTTATTGCTGCTATTTATGTTTACGGAATTCAGACTATATAACAATTATAATTTAAACAGTTTTTTTAAAAATAAACAGATTTCATGGTATAACAATTTTATTAGAACATCATATGGTAATCTTGAGTGGTACCTTAGAGTACAAAGGGTTGACAGATTATTTGCAGCGACGCTGAATTCCCAGCGCACTTAAAATCGGCCGATCGCCGTAAAAATTGACGATCGCCGTAAAAATTGCCGATCACCGTAAAAATTGCCGATCGCTGTAAAAATGGCGGATCGCGGAGAAGCCGCGACTCCGGTCACCTCCCCTCTGAATAATCGCGCGGCAAAGGGTTAACAGTTTATTTTCAGCGCGCTCTAAATCGGCAGAGTGATGATCACCGTAAAAATGGCGGATCGCCCCCCCCTCCGAATAATCGCTTGAAGACGAAATGAAAACGCGGCGTGGTTTCAAAGGGGTTAAATCGGGTGGCGGCGGCCCTTAACCAGATTCGAGGCAAGGGTTCCACGGCGCCATTCTCCGTTGCACAGGGACACGGCCGGCTGGCTGCGCGAGATAGGGTCAACAAGAACGCTATAGGGCAGCAGGGTGAGGCGGGAAAAACGGGGGCGTGGGGGGTGTCTCTCTACGAGTACCACGAGAGAGAGAGAGAGAGAGAGTAGCATTCCCCTCGCCGGTGGGGATGAAAGCCAGCCGAGCTGTTACCTTCCGGTTCGGAATGGGGACCCAGAGAGCTAGGTCAGGGCAAAACAACGTTAAATCCGCGCTACCAACCCCCAGGCGCAATTTCCGTTTACCAGCTCCGGACCAACCCCCTCTTGCTACCCTCCACCCCTTTCCCTTCCCCCTCTCCTCTTCCGTCTACGGTTCCACAGCCGAACGCCGGTGCGAGCCGATTTCTTTGAAGTGTCCATCTTTGCCCAGAGCCAATGCCGGTTTAAATGATACTGAGACGCGTGGACCGGGATTATTGATTTTCCGATCGAAGCCGACCGATTAAAACGAATCGGAGAAACATGGCCGTCTCACGGCGTACCGAGCGCGCCAGGTGTCGTAAATAATTTTTACCAGGCTGCGTAATTTGTTTCTTGGAGCCTCCGATGCGTAGACATTGTAGAATTGATTTGGAAAATTGTTGAAGTCGAGGTTGGTGGATCAACCCCTTTAGTTGCAATTTTATTCCAAGCTACGTCAATTAGCATTCCTTTGGTTGTAATAATATTTTCTGATGAAACGAAACAATTTTTATTTTTCTTATGTTTTAAATTACTTTTATTTTATGCATGTTTTAATTTCTTGTGCGTTTTGATTTATTTTTATTTCTCGTCCGTCTCAATGCACTTTCATTTCGAAATTTTCATAAGATTATTCATTGTTAAGGTTTCTACGAATTATTCGTTACCGTCCGGAGATTCGCAAATATAACGAGCCTAATCTCCACCGGAAGCCGTGCGTCCGGCATTTAAAAGCGCACGAATCGGGCGCGCGAACGAGCATCGCGGTTCTCGTCTCCCGCAGGATCGCGGCGAGAGAATGCGAACGGCCGACGGTGGCTCGTCACTCGATAATTGACAATGGCGTTTGCTTGGCCGCCATCGTTCGGCCCACCGGGTTCGCCGTTCGCTCTCGGGGTTTCTATGGTGCCGATGGGATCGCGACATGTCGCGCGGCGCGGCCGACCAATTTCATGAAACGCCGGGGGGATCGATATTACAGACACCGGTTCCGCGGAAGAGAGAGAGAGCGGACAGGGAAGCCGCGAGGATGTTTGCGAGCTAAGGCGACGAGGAGTAAAATCAATATATTTTTCTTATCAGTTAATCAATTTTCTTATAATTTGGTAGAAATAAACTTTATACATGTGCTCATTCACGATAAAAAGTTTACCGGAAAATCTTACTTATAAGCAAAAATTTTTCTTATAATCAATGGGGGTACGAATACTTATGGGACTGACTGTAGACCGGAAATGATTGTTTTCGACGCTTGGCAAAGTAAAGGAAACGCGGAGACGTTGAACAAAGAAATCGGCCCTGATTTGCACACGTCTGAATCACATTCGTAACCTAGATGGGGGGGGGGGGTGGAGAGGGGAGAGAACGGTAACTGGGTTGCTTGTAAATTGAGGCGCCAGGCGTCATCCCCCTCGAATAAAATTCCAATTTTCACGGCTGGCTGACAATGGAGGACGAGAACGCATTAACCCACGTGCCACGGGCGTATTTAACACTGTCCTGTACGCTAGCGCGCTTGTGTAATTTTAATCAACCTATTAAAATAAATCACCCCCTCGTCAGCGGGTTATTTCTAACATATAATTAAAGCGAGCGCATCGCTAATACGTTTATTCCCGCAGACCTCCCATTAAATTCACCTATGGAGCGCGGGTCTTCGTTCCGATTTCCACGCCTCATTTTACAACAATTTGAATTCGAGAGGAAATTCCCTTTGGCGATTATGAGATCATGTATGTATATTATACGTACGTATATATTAGTATCAGTAATTTATTTATCGTTGTTAGAGATATTTGTGTTCTTTATGTGATTGATGGTAGTCTTTGCATTTTTATGTGTTTGGGGGGGTAGTTGTTTCGGTTATGGTTTAGTAAGAGCAATTTTGTAATGATGGGGATGGATGATAATGTATATAATATAATATAGTAATAATTTATAGGGACCAATCGTAGTTACAGAGATGAATAATAGCATATATAATAATATAGTAATAATAATTTTGTAGTTACGAAAATCCAAATTATGGATATATTATATATTATATTTAAAATAATTACAGATAAATTATAGATAAGTAATCGCTCAGATACATTTAACACGTATTATATTCGAACTATGTTTCTATTTAAATAAATAAAATTCTGCTCGAGAATTGATCTAATATGTTCAAAGTATAATAAAAGTAAAGATCGACAGAATTGCCTAATATATGACTTCGTACGTTCCAAGAGGCAATGCAACTAAGAACGCAATCGCATCGAAACCGAGCGGATTTCATCGTCGAGACAACCAATCCGGAACGGCGTCGCTCGCCACGCGGATCGCGTACGAAAGCGACGGAATCGAAGGATCAAAATCTGTGTCAGTTCCAGGTGGATAGGTCCCCCGTGCTCCTAACTTCCAATAAACTTTCCTATCGCGCCCGCGCCAGGCAATTCTGTTTCCACAGCGGCAGAAACTCGCGACCTCATTACCTCGGCCGATGCCGCGCTGATCAGAATTCCATCGTCTCCTCTCCGCGCGTCCTCCCGGGTTCGTCGTCGTCGTCCTCGTCCTCGTCCTCGTCGTCGCCTTTACCCGCCGACCTTTCCGCGTTCCCCGTCGCGACAAAGGGGACGAATTGCATAGGGGATTTTACCGGTAAACTTCGCGGCGGAACGACCGGTCCGAAAACTTCGTTCCGCGAAAGTGAGGAGGGACGCCGCGCGCCACGCCGCGACTCGCTAATAAGATTCGCGAGAAAGTTAGGCCAAGAAGAGAGGGAGGGAAAAAGTATCGATGCGGCAAACTCCGGGGCGGGAGCCACGGTGAGCTTGGATTAAGAGATGCGGGGGAGGAGAGGCGGCACGAATGCGCTAGACGGAGTTTCTTGCCTTCAACCGAGTTACCCCGGAACTCGAACAATTAATTGTTACGAATTTGTAAAAAGCCGACGTTTTCTTCCCTCGCCGCGGTTTTCTGTATATAAATCATTGAGAATCGGCGAGGAACTGCGACTAAAAATTAAACTGGGTAGTTAGACGAGAAGGAGTAGGGGAGATGTAAAATGGTCGAGAGGCCGAGAGGTTTAATTTGAAAGAGTCGAACGGGAAATGCATTTGTCGTTGCATTTGTCATGTATTTATCGTTTATAGAATTGCTTGAGGTCATTTTATGAAATCGATGGAAATTAGTTTCATTAAGATAATCATGTTCCTCTGGGCATATGTTAGATGTCTGGGGGTGGAAGTTGAAGTGTATGAAGTAGACTATAGAACTATTGCTTCACGTAACGTTTATATAATTGATGAGATTATTTTACAAAATTGATACTAATATATTCACATTATATTTTTATATATATTTTATATAATATAACCTTAACATTATATGTATATATACGCACTAAAAATCAATATTAATAATTAATGCACTACAATTCTATGAAAGCAAAGCGACTAAATTTATTCCAATACTGAATAAAAAAGTATGTCAAAGTATACCCCACATATTAATCATAAAATAATAAATCAGAAACGTGTCTTTTAATCGTCCACAATTGTTACTCTTCTGTATAAAAATTTCCATAGCGAGAGAAACAAGCACTCTCCCAACTAAAAAACGCCCAAACCAAAAAATAAGAAATTCAACCCCAAAAATATCTCAAACAACAAAAAAACTATCGAAAAGAACCAAACTGTAACTATCGTTACAAGTTATCTAAAAACCTGTTAAACAAAAAGCGATATCACACGCGAGCCTCTCCCGCATCGACGATATTTTCTCCTAGAAAAAACACCGGGAAAGGGAACAGGAAAACGATCTCGAACGGTGGGTGGAGGGAGGAGGGGGGAGGGGGGATGATACGAGCGTGGCAAACACCCTGCGCCGCAATCATAATATTTGCAACAAAGTTCTGGCGGCGTGTTTGCGCGGTGAGCGGCGCCGCGAACGCGGAAATCGAAAATTCCCGTTTCCATCGTGGCCGTTGATCGGAATATTTTTTAAATAACACCGTGCCTAGGCATAAAAATGTCGGACACGCGTACCGCGCGGTGGATGGCGTATCCATCGATCCGACACGTGTACGCGCATATATATATATATATGTGCACGTGTATATATATATGCGTGTTGCAGCAGCCCGCCCGGGGACCAATTAAAATTCCTTTCACGCTTCTCCGGTGGCAACGCGCGCGCGCGCGCGCGCACGGCGCGTGACTCTTTCCCGCGTTTCCCCGATAAACCTCGCTAATTATTTCCGGTAACGGGCCCTATGCTCGTTTAGACACCCCTTTCCGTGTTCTCGTTTTTTTGTTTTTTTTTTTTGTAACGAGCTACGATGCCGGATCGGCCGTTTTTAACCTGTTATCCTCGCGCGCGAGAAGTGTCAATACAACAGCGGGGCCCCGATATACACGCGTTTCCAACCCGCCTCGTGTCTCTTTTTTCGCGAGCTGTTCGTTTTATTTGGTTATCTCCCCCCCCCCCCCCCCCCCCTCCTCCCACACGTCCGCGCGTCCTTGATCGCCGCGGATCGGTTCCGACGATTGTAACCGGTGTATTTTCTGCCTCTCTCGGCTTTGTGCGCCGCGCTTCCCTCTCGTCTGTTTTCTTTGGTAGAATCCGTCGGGAAACGGGGGATGTAATGAAAGCCGCGCGGTTACCGGGGATGGAAACGGTGTAAATATTATTTTTAATACGGCGGACGTTAATTTCGGGATCGACGATCTTTGAACAGCTGTCGCTTCGTTGGAAAGTTATCGTTTAATTGCGATGTTTGGTTTCGGTGAACGATTGGAGGACTCTGTTTTGTGACGGTATAGTTGAATTCTTAATATAATAATATCTTCTTTCTGAACTTTGACGACGAAAGAATTCATTTTTATCTCGATGTGGACGAAATTAATCGTAATCATATTTAGTAGAATATTCAGTGGAATTTATATCGCGAGTCTGACTCGTTAGTATAGTGCAAGGGGTTGAATCTGAACACCTGACGTGACTTTATTAAGTCTGATCACCTGCCATAACTTTATCAATTCTAAACATCTAACAATCTACTCTTAAACACTCTGAATTGAAACAACAATCACACTGCCAGACTCAACCAATCATCTCTCTCTCTCTCTCTTGATAAACACCTCAGCCAACGCAAGAAAATTAAACAATTTACAGAAACACGATTCTCTCGGCGCACCGAAAGCGGCGTGTAATTACCGATCGAACCGGGAAGAAAATTTCCCGGCGATCCAAGCAGAGGATCGCGTCCCTGCAGCAGCAGCAGCGGTGCTCGCGACGGCACGTCGTCGACGACGACGCAGGCTCTGGAATCATTAGGTTTTACGACGGGCCGCGGAAATTCGCGGAACGAGAGAAAAGGAAAGAAAATTGACGTTCGAACCCCGCCGGCCGAATAAACCGTGCGTTTTAATATCCCATTTACGGAAAGCAAACGAGATATTCATACCGTGCCGAATGAAATTCAGCCGCGCGGCCGACCCGCTGAATTTTATCCTCTCCCTCTCTCTCTCTCTCTCTCTCTCTATCTCTCTTACACAGGGAAGAAGATTCCCGTAATGCCATTTGCGGAGGATAAAAGTGCTGCGTCGCGTAATACGTTTCAGCCGGTTCTCTTTACTTACATTCCGCCGGCTGGTTCTCGCGTATATTCCGCCGCTCCTCCACCCTCCACCCTCCTCCCTCCTCCCTCAGCCCTCTGCCGGCCCCTCTCGACGGTAACGAGGACACGTTCATTGGTATTCCAGGACGTAGGAGAGAGGACACCCCCTCGCGTACGTGCCCGACACCGCGGCACCCGTGGTAAATGCAATTATGCCGATGGTCTCAATTACCGATCCGCGTCAGCAATTGTTGCGGAGGGAACCGGAGCAGGTGACGCGGAACCGCCGCCCGCTGTTTTTCCGGTTTCCGGATCGATCCGATCGCTGGGCCAACCAGCCGCCGCTCTTCTCTTCTCCGCCATCCCCCGCGGAAACGTCGAAAAATTCCAATCGTATTCCCGTAACCGGGTTAACGCTCGCGGAACCGACTTCCGAAAGTTGTCCCAACGGTATATCCCGTGGACGCTCGCTGATTTGTCCGTTTATTAGGTAATTTGCGCGGCGGGGCCGGCGCGGTGTAAATAGTT
>NC_135779.1:5884572-5911098 GCF_028453695.1 Augochlora pura
TGGTGAGGGAGAACCGAAAGGGGTAGGAGGACGAGAGAGGTGGGAACCAGAAGGGGTAAGAGGACAAGAGTGGGTGGAGTTATGAATCCTATCGCGCCGACCTTCCGCGACCATGCAGTTTAATTATAATTGCGGAACTTCGGAAGTTCCGTCGAATGGGTAGGGCATTCATCAGCCCCTTTATCTTCCGCGGAGAACCCGTGCCAGGCTGTTAGGCGAACGAAGAATACCCGAAACTTTCGAATATCCCACGGCAACTTCCCCACCGCGGTTCCCGTCCCGGCAAGAACCACCCTTCGGCCCGGATTCTCATTGAAATCGACAAAAAAGGATCCCCGGGCCGACGCCGCGGTGAAAAGGGACGGGGAAAGGTGGCGAGCGGAATCTTAAAGGTCGCGGAGGTGACTTCGAAAGTGAGTAATAAAAGTTGTGGAAGAGGTCGCCCGGCGAAAGCCATGGGGGTTGAAGTGGAGGGACGGGGGGATGGGATCGCGTGCAGAGGGGGTGGTGTCACGCCGATAAATCATACATGACGCGCCGCTTGTTTTTCGATCCCGTCCGCGGCCTGCCGGCTCGCATCTGAAATTTTTCGAAGCGACCCGGCGTCTGCGGAACTTGCTACCCTTCTTGACGCGCCGGTGGAAAAGGGTATGGGAGGAGACTTGGGCTTGACGCGGCGATGGAAAGGGGTACGGGAGACTTGGTCTCGACGCTTTGATTGAGGTTTTGATGATCTGAAGCCGAGCTGGGTGACCTGAATCATTACGGTAGGGTTGGGGAACTTAACCCTTTGTAGTCAGAGTCCAAATATACGAAAATCCGAAATATTTTCTTTTCAGGCTCGCAGTGGTTCTATTTTCTATGGAGCATTTTGTACACCATGAAATTGAATTTTATGACTCGTGTTACGGTTAACAGTTCTTAACAATGTTTTAAGTATAAGTAAATTTCAAATTAATACATAAGAAAAAATATTTTCTCACAGCCCAAGCATCTCGAACAAAGAGAATGCGCGAGCCAAACAAAGAGCAAACACGATTCAGGCCCTTGTAGCAGATAGCGCCCGAGAGGAACATAATTCTTAAGACTGCCCGGCACCGTTTCCATCTAATCATCCGCCGGCGTTATCCGGAGTAGATGCAATTAATAGGAGCGCGTCGAAGCGCGAAATTTCGTTGGCTCAGCGTCGTCGGCCTGCTTTTATTCGGCGGCCCTACCCTTTTGGATAGCTATCCGGAGACTCGTACAGCCACGGCCTCCTCCTCCCCCGGGTTCCCCCGTGCCTCGGAAACATCCTCGTCAGCTCTAAATGCAAGCGTGGAACCCCACCCTTCCCTCCCCTCCTCCCTGCGGCCCCGGGGCCGCTGCGTCTTGATATCGTCGATCGTATCTTATCGCCGGCCCGCCCGGTATCCACGAAATTGCCCTCCGACGAAACAACTCGCCGTAAGGATATAAAAGCCCCCTCGGCTGAAACGGCAGCCCCGGTGGAAGGGTAGCTTCTCCTCATCGAGGAGAGGAGAGGGGTGAAGCCCCGTTCCGCGCGTTATCGGCGCGCACGAGCCACCGAAAATCCTGGAAGAAGAATAATTCGACGTCGATAAGAATTTCCGCCGTGGCTGACGGAGTCCCCGGATGACGTGGGACGGATCCCGACCCCACGGAATCCTGTGCGATTACGGCTTAAGCGGTCACCCCGCGCCAACCCCGCTACTACCCTCTCTCGCCTCGTAATTTCGTTATTTATATTAATTACCGGCGCGGTCGATCGCCATGGCAACGCTCGTCGATGCGGCCCGAGTTTGCATTTTAAAACGCTTTACGTATTTATGGTGGACTTTTCAGATGCCGGTATCAATTTGTTCGCTGTACGAAAATATTGTTGGCTCGAAAGCTTTGCAACAATTTCATTGTTCTGCAGGATTTAATTATTTTATAGCGCGATGAATGTAACTGTTTACTTGATTAAGCATTCTGGTTGGACAATGGAAGAATTGCGTTTTTTGAAGGTTTGCATTGCGGTTTGTTGCTTTTAAAAATTATTTACAGGTGGCAGTTAATCTAGAAGAGGTTTTAAAAGCATTATAAATTGTTCTTTTATATTTAGTTAGATGGATATAAATATATTTGTGAGCCACGTGTTAGGTGGCGGTAATTAGCTGTTTAAAACGTCTATCCTTCAATGTTGTTTAAAATTAAATATTACAATTACAAGTATCTTTAAACAAATTTAAGGGAATTTACAACTTGGTAAAAGATACTTTTAAACAGAATTTTTAAAATTTTGCAAATAATAATAACAGGATAAAATATATCATAGAAGAAGATCAAGAGCGTTAAGAAGCCTCGAATCGTCGGCAGGTCGCCGACGGAGTCTAAAATAAGTGGAAAATTAAGTTTAGTCGTGGAACAACAAGGTTCCACGGTGCCCGGGAAACAACTCCGGCAAAGGAACAAACTGCGACATAAACGAATATATTCGAGCCCGAGTGCCGCACAAATGCGGCCATTGTCTTCCTGAAGGACTGTTAGCTGCGATAAAACCGGGATTCCCTCTCTCTCTCTCTCTCACTCTCTCTCTCTCTGTGATCCGGAGAGTTCTCGGCAGTTTCGGTTTCCGCTCTCGCTTCGAAAAATCTGATCACTATAGAAAGTTTATGCGGCTGTACGAGACCGTGGCTACGATCGTCTGTAGCTGCGCGATAATCATTTGTTTCGAACGATACGATTGCGTGCTGTTGAATGTCGTTCGATAGGGTATATCGTTTGTGAAAGTGAACAATGAGAGGAATTTGGAAGCGACGGGGAAAAGAATAGTAAAATGAAAATGTTTTTATTTGGGGAGGTTTTTATCGAATTTGTTGCATTCTGGGGTTTAAGGTTTCTTTATGTTCAATCTTGGGGCGATTTTGGTATTGTTAATTATTTTTCATCTTTGTAGGGTTTTTGAAATGAAAGTGATTGTAGTTACAGAATTTAGTATTTTAGTTTAATTGAGGTTTTATTGCTTTAATTTGATTTAGGTTTAATGCTTCAATTTAATTGAGATTTAATGTTTTAATTTCGTTGAGGTTTAATATTTAATTTAATCGAGGTTTAATATTTTAATTAAGTTTAAGTTTAATAAAACTTTGTTTTCATCACAAGTTTGATTCTAAACGTTATTTTACATTTTAAATACAATTGCGAGATAAATGAATCGTATAGCTTAATATTTGAAGTTTCACGATGGAAGTTTCGAAATGTGGAATTTAAATGCTTGAATTTTAAATTTTAGATCATAAAACTGATACTCCATGTCTCGAATTTAAAGTCTGAATTTTAAATTATAAATTCTAGATTATAAATCCGAGATTCGACGTCTCGAGTATAAAATCAAAATTATACATTATAAATTATGAATCATAAATTCTAGATTTGATATTTCAAATTTGAAATCTGAATTATATGTTATAAATCATATATCTTAAGATTCGATATCTCAAATTTAAAATCTGAATTATAAATTATAAATTCCAAATCATAAATCCAAGATTCGATATCTCAAAATCTGAATTATAAATTAAAATTCCGAAATTCCATATCTCGAACCTAAAATCTAAACTAAAAATTCTAAACTCTTTCAATAGTAAAAAATGAATTGAAAACATCGAGTTCAACATACCACAAAATTTCACCGTAAAAATGGCAGCACCGGCCGAAAATGAATTCTTAAAGATGCACATTCGCGTAAACGCTCGCGGCCCGGTAATTGCCGTCAGCCAAAGTGTTTCACCGTTCCAGGTGAGCTACATATATAGAGAGTCGCAAGAAAAACAGAAGGGCGAGATTCCGGCTGGCGGCAGAGAGAGAGAGAGATGAAGGGAGAGAGGGAGGGGGATGGAGAGGAGGGCGTTCGCGGAGGGAAATAATGGCCCTCGAACAAGCGGAACCGCAAAACGTCGTACACCTCGTCGAAACTCGAGTGCCCATTGTTCTCCTCAACCATCGCTTTGCCTCTCCGCGCGGACGAAAGCGAGGGGTTGGAAAAGCGCGAAGGCTTTTCTTTCAAGAACGACCTTGCCTCGGAGCGGCGACGATCAAACCTAGGTGCCTATTTCGGGAGCCCGGTGCCTCTCTTCTCTGTCGATGTCCTTCGCGTTGAAACGCGGCCCTTGGTGTCGCTTTTTCCAGCCCCGTTGAATTTTTCGGGTATCGGGGAAAGATATCGACTTATCGATGCGTCGATTTCAGTAATTTTATGAAAATCACGAATTTTTCTCGAATTTTGTTGACTTTGTGCAGTGAGATTTATTTTATGAAAATATGGAGGGAGTTTGTATTTATTTTATCTTTTGACGATATTAATCTTTGGTACTGTTGCTAAATATTGGTGATAGAAAAGTCGAACTTCACTCTATTGTTAAGGAGAAAACTTGAATTTTATTCTGTTGTCGAAGAGAAAATTTTAATTCTATTCTGTTGTCAAAGAGAAAATTGTAATTTAATTTTCTGGTCAAGGAGAAAATTCTAATTCAATTCTGTTGCCAAAAAGAAAATTTTAATTCAATTCTGTTGCCAAAAGGAAAATTTTAATTTAATTCGGTTGTCAAAGAGAAACTTTTACAAGATATCTTTTAGGCTGAGAACTCTTCGTGTTCTCGGAAGCGGGCAGGATAAGTACGATACAATGAGCGAAGCACAGGTCTGAAATAACATCGAGAATAATACGTTTCGCTTCCCAAGAGAAGAAGTATCGCTAAGTCGCCGAACGGAGGCCAGGAAAAATTTTTAATTTCCAGACGGTACTCGGTTGAAGCGGATACAAAAGTTGCGCGGCGCGGCCACTTAGGAGCGGAACGCCGTAAGCCCTGTCCCCAAGATAACCGCTCACGTATACACGCGCGTAAATACACCTACATAGACCTACACAGCCATACATACACCTACATAGTTACATATATTGTACACTGAAGTCGGGCCGACAATAAAACGCGAAAGTCTCAATTTCCAGCGGACAGGTTCCACTTTGAAGAATAAGTTTCGAGTGGACGTAAAACGTTAATGAAACACGGCTGAAGGAAATTCCAATTTCTGACCGAGCATCGCCTCGGTTCAGCTTGTCAAGGCGCTCGCGGTAACGGCAAACAACGACGCGGGAAACGTAATAGCCGCTAACATCGTGCCCGTTCCGCAATCGGCAAGAGAACTCCGACGTCGTCGTCGTCGACGACTGCGGCTGCAACTTCCACCGGGCCGGCATTGAATCATTTTTACGTTTGAAACTTTCGAAAAAGTCCCGGCGGAACGTCTCCGACTGGATAACGACGCCCATCGCGGAACTTCGTAACAACATTAATTTTCATACGGATCCGCGGCAGACGCCGCGTTGCGGACTTTATCGAGCGATCGTTCGCGGTTCGCGGCGATCCGCGGCCGCCATCTTGGAGGCCCGAAGAAATGAACGCTGCGGTGACGTGATTCGCATTCTAAATTTCCAGATAAATTTTCAGATAAATTTTCAATAGATAATAAATTGTAAATTGACGCGTTGGCTGTCGAGTTGCGATCATCGAAAGTTTCACAGAGTTAATTTCAGTGGAAGGGTTGATTTTTGACCTAATTTGTAATCCGTTGTTGACTAGTGTACTACTTATAGGGTATAGGGTGCATAGCGTACTACTATGCATTAGTAAACAAATGACAAGAAGCAACCAATCTTAATTTAAAGCATTTACCATCGAATTTGTAAAATGCTTGCGTCCGACTGTATTACATCGTACACCTTGCAATAAAAATCGCGGCGCGGCGTGGCCCCGATTGTTTATCGACAGCGCGCGAAAAATCTTGATTATTGGCGCAGCGGCGAAAGCAACGGGGGGTAGATGTCGGCGGAAAAGGCGGCGGAAGAATGCACGAGGAACAAGGGAACGTGTTATCGATGCAGCAAGAGTTGTGTCGCCACAATTCCGGCCGACTTCCCTCTCCCTCCCCCCCTCTCCCTCGCAATCGTTTTAAAACTTCAATGGAGTTTTCCCCGGTTCCGCGCCGGCTGCGGAATTTCCCGATGAACGGCTCCGGGGACAATGGACGAAAACGAGATTTCGATTTGATTCCGGTTCCCTCTCGACATCCTTGTCCTTTTGTTTCGCCCCGGCTCCTTCCGTTTTCAGGCTTTGACAGTTAATTTCGGGGCTCGGCGGCCCGCGCGCGCGCGAGTTGAATCTAGGTCTCTCTCTCTCTCTCTCTCCCTCGTCACCCCTGATCAGCCAAGATGGATAACCCCGGCGGAGTACAACGATTCCGCCGGAAATTCCATGCATTCGTAAATAAAATCGACCCGGTGCCACCGCCTCCGCGCCGTAAACACCGTCACCTGTGCGACGCTTTCGTTTCCGTTCGACCGAATTTTTAACCCTTCGCGCTCGATACCATTTTAACCCTTTGCACTCGAAGCCATTTTAACTGTAAGTTTAAAATGACTTTTCTGATATATAGCATTTCCATTTTATATGACAAAATGTATTTTGCGCGTGTGAAATTGAATCTTGTGACTCGTGCAACAACAATTATTACGTTATTACCTTTTGAAAGTAACGGTATAATCTCTCGAAAATAACGTTATCACCTTTCGAAAATAACGATATTAATATCTAAATATACTATAAATAACTATCGCGAGACGTCGTCGCAGAAAATTCGACGCTTCCTTTCTCGTTCTCGTATTCAAGCCGTCGCGTTTCGTTTTCTAAGATCGGCCTTGGACGGGGGCAGACCGTTCCAGGATCGATAAATAATTTTTAGCATCGCGGATCCGCAGCGGCCGACCGACTCCGTGTGCCCGATGGTTACGTCTCCTGGTTATGCAACGGTGTGCCGGCACCGAATCAAGGCCCCCTTCCCGGTCTTCTTGTTACGTATGTATGCGGAGCTTGTGCCTCGGCTCAACGTGAATATTTACATTGCTAATTCCGTGCCAGCGTCGCGGCGATCCGCGGTCGTTGACATTCGCAAAAATCCGCGCGGACGTGTCCTCCTCGCGTTCTGCAACTAACACGCGCGTCCTAAGCGACGTTCACTTTCGCAAATAATTTTCAACAGTTGTTCAGCTTTGTTTAATTTCATAAAAATAAAATTGAAATAAAATTCGTAGCGGAAAGGGTTAAGTCGCGCGGCGGATCGCCGTTTTCTCGATCGTCGGCGAAATTAAATCGTGGAACAAGAGCGCAGGGCACGGCGAAATGTAAAACCGAGAAACGGAAAACACGGGGGGCCAGGTGGCGGCGTCACGGCGGCATTATAGTTTCCGGCGTACGATATTGGCCGACTTGTTCCCGCAGACGGCACACGTCGGCCATCTGTCTCGGCTTGTTCCTTCCGGGGAACAATCCGTGGAGGAACCCTCCTCGGACTTTTCTCGTCTCCGATACACGAGATCGATATCTTACACGCTGAATCGTAACCGGTCCCTACGGCTGGGTCGGGGCTCTTCGGGGCTGATTGGTGCGACACGACCGTGTTTACGGAAATCTACGCTTTTTTTATCGGCGAACTTCCGAAGCGAGTCTGCTCGAGGAAAATCATCTAAAGTAACTGTGAAGGCGAGGAGCGTTTTCTGCGTCAAGTTTCCGACAAAAAGGCGATGCTTGAGATAAAGGATACCACAAGGATATTGTATCATTTAGCAAGCGCCGCTGCTAAAAGGCGTCGCGAAAAATCAATGATTGAAATCGGTGCTGCCGTAAAATCCGGCGAACCGTTTACGAGGAGCAGCGGCAGCATCATGGCGTAGGACAGCCTGAAATCTGAGCCGGGGGAAATTATTCACGCGTGATAGCGGCGGCAAAGGGCCCGCGGGACACCCGGCCCGATAATAAATAGTTATTTAAGAAAGTGCAGCGTCGCGGCTCGTGACACGTTTACGATGTTATCCCGGTGTCCCGGAGCCGGGGGCCGGATTTATACGGCTCGCAGGACGTAAACTACCCCATCAAATCGTCCTCGGATACGCGGCGCATGGGGGCGAGCTGCGAATAAAACCGAACAAGCGTGTAACATAAGCAGAGGGAGGCTGTGTTTCCCGTTGATTTTTCCTTTCCCAATTGTACGCAGTTCCGCGCAGACTTCTGTGGGGTTTCCATGGGGTATATACGGGGTTTCCGCTAGGCTTTCACGCAGGTTTCCACGGGGCCTCTACGGACTTTCCATGAGGCTTCTACGGGGTTTCTAGGATTTTCCATGGGGTTTCTATGGTGTCTCTATGGTGTTTCTATTGTGATTCTATGGGGTTTCTATGGGGGTTCCATGGGGTTTTTATGGGGTTTCCATGGGGTTTCTGCGAGATTTCCACGGCAAATAGAAAAAAGCTGAGCCATCTGGGCGATAAGTTGCCGCGAGCCGGCCGCGTCCATTTCCGCGCGCAGCCGAGCCGATTTTTGCAGGAAGACCGGCGTAAATGGATGTCGGATGGAACGCCGGGACTCGGACGAGGGTCCTGGCGGTGATCGAGCGAAAATATTGGAAACGATCGGTCTGGATCGATCACGGTATCGCAATAAGTCAGCGAGACGACTCGTGGAAGGAGACGTTCGGATGGAAATGCGAGAGGGGAGGCGCCGTTGAAAAACTCCGCGGAATTGCGGAGATCCGGGATCTGCGGCAAATGGCTGCCGGTGCTTTGTTTATTTGAAGAATGAAAGAGGAAGCGTTGTTTGTACAAACGCCTAGATAATGATAGCGTTTGAAACTAACAGACATAGCAAAAGTTAAAAAATTGTTAATATTTAAATTATTAGATATTGGTGCAATTTTTATGGTTGTTTGGAGACAGTGAAGTTGGTTAAAACTATTCCTCATTTATTTGTCGCTATTATTTTCTCGAGAAAGTAATTTATATTTATTTTATTTATTTTAGAATTTTCTGTCTGAAATAAGTTAAGTTTTCTATCATTTTTTATAAGATGCTATTAAGTGTTTCTACTAAGTATTTTTATATAACATTAATCTTACCACATTCTCCTCCAAGTACAAAATAAATACTAATATACGAAATATCGCGTCTGGTAAATATTTTATAACAAACTCTACTTAGCCAGGTCATCTAAAAAATTGACCAACTTATTCTCCTAGTTTCAGCCTACCTTCCGGAGTATTTTATCAATTCCGCAGTTGGAGGCTCTGACACATCCTGCCAGAATGATTCAGTAAGAAACGGACTCCTCTTTTAGGGTCTCGAATAGGGCAATGGAGTTCGATAGAGTGAAGTTTTTCGGGCGGCGGCGAGTCGCCTCATATTTGTCCTCATCGATCATTTGCGGGGGCCTCCCACCCCCGTCTCTACGAATTAATATGAAGCAACTCCATCTGCGCGTGACAGCTCGAGAATGGAGGAAACACCTTCGGCTGATAGCCATGGAAATCGTCCTTCTTCGCAACCTTTCCGAACGATATTGCGGAACCGTCAACCCTCGTTCGTGATCCTCCTCCTGGAAATATATCATTCGCATCGTTCGATCGAATCGAATCCCGTCCCGTGAATGCGGCCGATAAGTATGGCCTCCGCGCTGCTGCCAATCGCAAAAGAACCGGTTATTGCGAAGGCAAATTAATTGCGAGATGCTAACCCTTTGCACTCGAGGTGCGAACTGTGACGAATAGAAGCTATTTTTATTTTATTTTAAATATATTTTCTGCTCTCTGGTATTTCTACTATTTTATATGATTTATTGCGATTTATGCATATGAAATTGAGCTTACCAGCAACTATTTGTTATTTTAACACTTTATAAATATAATCGAGTCTGATAATGCTACTATTACTTTAAAAAATGCTATAGTAATTTTTACTAGCATCTCAGAGTCGCCACACGAATTCAAAGGGTTGAAAGACAATAAGAAAAAAAACAATCACCATAACAGAATTGATTAAATAATTATCAGCGAACATTAAACACATATTCAAATATTTATAAATACCTTCTCCACCTTCCTCTACATTCTCCCTATTAAAACCTACCCCCAATAATTCTTACGATTCACCAGAACCCAAATAACGCTAAAATCAAGCGCCATCCCCCTAATAAGTTGACGCGCGTGTCGCCGATCCGCGGGGAAAATATTCCCGGACAACGGGCATTAAGCGATTCGATTACCATATCCGGAAACCGAATTACACCCCTTGCTTGCAACTCGTTCGGCTCCTCGTGCCTTCGATGCCCGTCGACCAATTAATTCGCAGAGGGCGACGCGCTGGGGGGTGCCATCGGCGTCAACCTGCGACCAGCTACACCGTCCGCAATAATTAGTTCGGACGCGGGCGGGCGCACCGAGCGAATTTTAATAAATTCCGGCCGGTAAACGACCACCGGAATTAATTGTCCCTGGGAATCCCGACCCACATAAAATCGCCGAGATCCCGGTCGCCGGGCGGGATCGATCTCGCCTGGCGGTAATTAATTCTGGCCGATACGTCTGGCCGTTCGACGGGGTACACACCGTCGCGGCGACGACGACGACGACGACGACGACCCCCTCCGCGTCCTGTAAACACGTTAGCCGCGTGCTTAAATACCAAATAATATTACCGTCCACTCCGCCGGGGCGCGCCTAAATATAACGAGCGAAAATAGACGACGCGCAGCATCCGCTCCGCGCTGCTTCGTTCCTCTCCGCTTCGTTCCGCTCGCCGCGCGTTTACGGTTAAAAGGTTAAAGTGCGGCGCGCGCGCGGCGAAGAAAGAGGCGCGCCGTCGATAAACGACCGTTATCCGGAGGGGTTGCACGTGGCTGCACTTTGCGCGATAATCTCGTTTCGGCCGCCGCGCGGCGTCCCGACGCGACCCGACGCCGCGCGGCGACGTTAAAACGCGGCGTTAATTAGTTTCGCGTCGGCTGCGAAACGTCCGGAGGGGGCTGGTTGGTTGGTTGGTTGGTTGGCTGTCTCGGAACTAGGCGAATAGGCGGTGTTGTGGTTTTAGGGCGACGATTGATGGCGGTCGACGCTGTTCGGACGATGGGATTAAGGGCCGTCGAATGGATACGAATGCCGTGACATGGCCGGGTCGTTCTACTGAATGACGCATCGCGGTATGATGGTTCATCCGCGGCGATGCTATGGTTCGTCTGGTTTGCGGATATAGGGTGACGGCGTCTTGAGCTGGTTAGGGGTTGGTGAAGTTTGGGAATGGTTTTTGCGAGTTGCTGCTGGATTAGGGGTTGCGCTTTTGCGAGGGAATTGTCGTTTATTTAGTTAGTTGGTTTTTGTTGATTATTTTTGTTTAAGTTGTTTATACTATGCTTTTAGTTGGTTTTCAATGAAGTCTATTTTGTATTTGATTTTTATATCAGATGTTATGGTTTAAATTGAATTAATAAATTAAGGTTAATAATCATAATTTTGAATGGTTAATTTAAACCATGTCTTATATTCTTCTGAATTATATAATCTTTCTATTTTTCAGTTTTTAATACTATATAACTCTTGTTAATAATTATTATATTTTTATCTGTCTATTCCTTCTTTTAGCTATTTATTCAAGCAACTTATTTTTCTATAATAGTACTAATCTATAATATAATTCCTACTACGAAATATAAAATATAATGCACGTATAAAATAAACAATATATAAAAAATAATATAATTCGCGATTTTGATGAAATAATGACGATTAATTGCGTCACCATAGGTAGTAGATTTATCAAATTAAAATTGTACCATTTACTGCTAATAAGAACAAAAATAATCACTTAATAATTGACCACCCTCCAACAAAAATTATAACAGAAATTATAATATAAATTGTAACATAGTAAATAATATAATATAAATATCACACGATTAATACTTAACGCTCTGACTCTATTATTTAATAAAAATCTCTAATCCATTTCTCCAACAGACACCCTTTCAATCGTCGTAAAAAACGTTTCTAATAACTAATGTTCCCAAGCAATTGTCATAGACTAAAAAGTTTTGACTTACCGAAGGCGGAGTGAAAAGCCCTCGCGCAACGGATCCATCGACGAAACATTAACTAATAATTACGGCACGTGTCTTTTCCGCGTTCCACCACTGTCGGGCGGATGCATCCGCCGGCTGCATTTCCATTCTGCGCAACCCACCTAAAACATGCAAATTAGATTAAACACGCTCAGACGGCGGGAGGCTGCATTTACGACGCGAATGGAAATGCGCTAAAGATTTGATTTCGAATGCACCGGCGACGGCGCAGCGGATTCCATTTCATATTTTGCATTAATAAGAGCAATAGTGAACCAATTACGACCGTCACGGAATAAATAACGAAAACGCCGTTCCGTTAACTGCGCCGCAATTATTACAAGACTGTTTACGTAAACGCGTGTCCTAACTAATTAAATTACGAATGGAAAAGTGTATAGTCTGTGTAAAGTGAGATCGCGGAATGAAAAAGCGAATGCGAGGTGATTGAAGGAAGTTGATGGGAAGAAGTATTGACGTGTTTTGGATTGTTTTGGGAGGATTAGAGTGGCGGACATAATTGTTGGAATAAATAGGTAATAAAAAAATATATATAAAAAAATAATCTTGACAGAAAATACGTATAACTTTGACGAAACTTTGACATAATCTTGACGGAAAATAAATATAGCTTTTTCCATGATTTATAGATCTCTAAATGCGACTTTTGCCTAACTCCAATCAATATAAAACGCCACATAAACTCGCCACAACGCATACACGTCTACCCTAAATCCAATCAAAATAAAACCCCTATAAAAATACCCTAACCAATAACACTGTAACAAACAATTAATCGCTAAGAATTTCGTACAAGAAACCATAAGTTTCCACTCGCCAACATAGTGACGACGTCGTAACGAGCAACAGCGACATCCAGGCAGAGCCGGCAGCGCACTTAGACAATCTGACAGCGCAGCTTTACGCGGCGAGCATTGTTCCGGAGTGTACAAGCACGGTTCGCCGTGGATGTTTAACATAATAAACATTCGTAGCTGCACTTCCCAAGGCTGCATAGACGGAGGCGACTTGAGAGAACCTCCCCCCCTCCCCCCGTCTTCGCGCCGCTCGTCGCGGGAGGATATGCAAATGAAATCCAAGCGTTCTAAAGTGCACTCAGCTACAGTTGCAGCCTGCATCAATGCAAATGGACGCTTGTTAGATGCAAGAAACGGTTTCTTCCCCTGTTTACGTAAATACTCGGGATCGCCGACTCCCGGCCATAGTGCTCGCGCAGAACTTCAAACTCTATTCTCGACGTTTAATTAGGGGACACACCGATCGAACTTCGTTGCACCTGCCGCAAACAGTCGGGATAAAAAAATAATGAAACGTTAAATAAAGACCGAATGGTCGTTCTTAAAATTGTGGAGAATTTGTTTCTTTATCTGCAACGATTTTCGTTTGGTATTTTAGGCGAACGCCAGCGAATTGTAACATAATTCCAGGGAAACAAGATGGCGGCGTCGATTTCAGTATTTAATAGATCATCGTCGAAAGAGAATTTCCTGATAAAAGAAATAACTGAGCGTTAAACAACGATTCAACCATGGTCCTGAAAATTGCGGGTGAATTTATCCTTTCATTTGTAATAATTTTCGATTAGTGTTTTAGGCGAACGCCAGCGAATTGTAACATAATTCCAAGGAAAGAAGATGGCGGCATCTTTAATTTGATTAAAGTTCGCGACGCGTTAATGTTTCACGAGATCCGATACGATGGCCCGCGCGGTCCGATAATGAATAACGAACGGGTCTGTCGGAAATGTAGCGACGTGAATTTCAAAGAAATAGGTCAGCCCCGGCTAATTAGAAATCGAATAAACAGTCGCCGTAAATAATCGCGTTCCAACGTTACGAAAGTTAATGCCACCGTCGATGAGGTTCGCGCATTCGAGAGTGCAGCCATTAAAAAAGATTTAATAACAACCGGAAACGGTAGAATGAAATAGAAGAGAGGCGCCTTCTCATTGGACCGGATAAACTGGTGGAAAGGGCCAAATTAATTAATGCTACTGTTCCGGCGATGTGGAATCTACGAGTTTATTTGTTACAACAAAAAGTCTCGCGTTCTAGACGGAAATATCGAATGACTTGTAAAATTAAAGGATGAGCGATGGCGGATTGTTTTGTGATTATTGTTGTAACCGATTACGAGATATAATCGTGGTAATTGTGATCATTAATCGACTGTTATGTTACTATTATAATTATTCATTAAAAAGTGATCATTATATCGGTAATAATTATATTGTATTAATCTTCGATCAGTTGCAATTTAAAACAGTAGAAAGACTAAAAGATTAGAAAAATATCACCCTACTATTTTTACTATATTAATATAATTAACAAAATAGCAATCTTGATATACATTTTCTATTTATTACAATATTTATTTCTCACAAAAATCCACGGTGTATTCTACACAAATTATTCGTCGATCGATTACTTAGGAATCGCGATCATTAATCACGAGCACGAGATACCGAGATACCGGTCATAATTACCAATCATTAATCAGATTGCTTTCCGTCGAGCGAAAATCCAGGACTCGTATGCCCGTTGCCGGGAAACCCTTTAATTCGCGAGAGCTAAGCAAACAGGGGTATCGGGCGCGTGGATCGCGCTGGCCGGCAGTAGTACGAGTCGACGGATGCGCAGCCGGCGCGGTTCTCGCCGGTAATTATTTCATCGGGATCGGATAAAACTTGCACGGAAAATCTGTTGCCGCGCCACGAACCTATGGCGAAGCGTAGCCCGCGCGACGAAACTCCGTCGTCCAAGGATAATAATTCTTTTGCCGGATATACAGTCAGTCCCATAAGTATTCGTGCCCTCATTGCTTATAAGAGAAATCTGTTGAAATCAAGGGACGCATGTAAGATTTTGCAATCAGCTTTTTCTTATGAATGAACACACGTATAAAGTTTATTTATACCAAATTGTAACAAAATTGATTAACTATAACAAAAATTGATTTTACTTCTCGTAGTACGTAATAACAGTCCAGAAAAGTATTCGTACCAGAGATTTTGCTATACTGTGCTATACAGTTGGTTGTACATTTTTTAACTCTAATTCTGTATCAGGCTTTCTCCAAACTTTTCCTCTTCCGTCACATCCAAAAATATTAACACGTTGAGCACCCAAATATGGGTGACACTAATTTTTGACCAATCTTGAAAATTCATTTTTATTGTAATATATTTGAATAAATTGAATTTGACTAGAATGCGAAAGAGTTCTAATACCACCCCTTATGATAAATATTAACTTTCTAGCTTCATTTTAATTAATTAAATTGTTTTAACTGGGCGAGTATTTTAGTGGTCGATTGTCGACAGTCAACGTGTTAAATAAAATAATAAAAAGTTTATTGCAAAATTTTACACGCGTCCCTCGATTTCAACAGATTCCTCTTATAAGCAACGAGGGTACGAATACTTGTGGAACCGACTGTATATCGCGTACGCAGCGTTGCCGTGAGTTATTATGCGAGCCGCGAACGCCGGCTGGATGCGCGAAAGAGTGATCGAGCGGCCCGGTTGGAATTAAGCGCGTCAGGGTAATTGCTTAAACGGCGATCGCAGAGGCAGGATCGAGAGGCCGCGGAGCGTAAATTCATCAGCGGGCTGACGCGATAAATAAGGCTTCTCTCTCTCTCTCTCTCTCTCTCTCTCTCTCTCTCTCTCTCTCTCTCTCTCTCGAGCGGGCCGGGCGCGCGCGAGCGCGAAATAAATCATTTTCTCTTTCCCATCCGGCGGGACGTGTCTGCCGCAGATGCAAGACGTGCTCCCGTGACGGAGAGCCCGCGCATCAGAGTTTCGGATCTAATTTGCATGGGGCCCCAGACGAGACGGGATCGGTGGCAGCAGACGCGAACGATGCAGTTTCGTGGCCCCCGTCGAAGAAACACTGATACCCCGGATATATCTGCTTCCTGATCGATCTACCACGCTCCAGTCCACCCTCCTATCTTAACCCGAACTCCTCCTCCTCCTCCTATCTGGCTTTGTGGACGCTAAGCTCTTGTGTCTTGACAATTTCGTTCTACGCGGCGAAGACACCAGCCGCCCCCGTCGCTGCGAGAACTGGAACAGCCACTCGATGCTCTCGCGAATCTTCCTCCTCGCTGCCGAACTGTGAAAATGCCCGAGGAATTCGAGAACGATGGCTGCAGAGGGAATACAGGCTTTCAAAGTGCTGTAACTTTTTTGAAAAACTTTTTTGGCCTTTGGAAAGTTTTATTATTATTTCGAATAGAAAATATGTAGAAATGTGACGTTTTCTTAAGTTTGTTTTTCATCTGAGCTTATAATAAAAATTTGAAAAATGCAGTTGGCATTTTTCGATAATTTATATTAATATAGGATTACTTGTTCCTCTTTCAGGATTGCCTATTCCTCTTTTGGTTGCGAGGTGCGAATGATTTTAGAGAACGATTGCAATGCAACGGTAGATAAAGATCGCCCTGTAACCGGAAGTGGTAACCACCGTCGCGAGAGACGATCGGGTCGCGATTGAAAAATACCGGTAATTAAGTTGAAATACTTATAAGCTCTTAAGGTGATTATTCTCCCGCCAGTTTAACGCGATCCTTCCGGGGCGAGGATCTTAGAGATTAATGCCGGCAGGTGTCTCGGCAGGTACGCTCCTCGAGTATCCAATTACACGATCCTATGGGAAGCACTGTGTAACTTAAACAATGGGTCGGGGCACCCTGACCCGTCCTCTCTCTTTCTCTGCCCTCCTCTCACACTCTCTCTGACTCTCTCTTATTCTCTTTCACTCTCTCTCTCTTGCTCTCGCTCTCTGACTCTCTATGACTCTCTCTCTCTCTCTCTCTCTCTCTCTCTCTTTCTGACTCTCTTTTCTCGCTCTCTTTCTCTCTGACTCTCTCTCTCTTTCTCTCTTCGCCTTTACCCTTTCTATCGCCGCGCATCCCCCGTGGAAACTGGATTTAAGTTGAAATATCGCAGCGCGCGCGTCGCGAACATAAGCGATGGCGGTTCACAGCGTGGTTCTCGCGAGCCAGTCAATTATGCGGCGTATTTCAAATTCAAATTGCCGGTGTTCCTCCATCAGTCTTGTTCCCCATAACTCATTCGCCGGTCTTATTGATTCTCATTGAATAATACTCGCGTGTCCGGAACCCATTACGCTTCCATAATGTCCATCTTTTCGCAATTATTTCCATGCGACTGTTATACCATTTCTTTAACTCTTTTCTACCTTTTCGATGTAAGGTGATTCATGGTTAATGTATAACGCATAGTGTAGTGTATAGTACATACTATAATGTATAGTACATACCCATCTTGTAATATTGCAATAGTTGTATTATTACTGTGTGGTGGATTGTTAATTAGTGAATCTATGATGCACGTGGTTGCATCGTTTAATTTTTATTCCATCACAATAAAGTTGATTTAATTAATATTTTTGTATGATTTTGTATGATGTGATGAATTTGTTAGGTTATGTCGTATCGTCGTTATTAACAGTAGTCGTCGCTATTAAATATTATCGTCGTTATTAAGTATTATCATTGTTATTAAGTATTACCATCGTTATTAAATATTGCCGTTATAATCCTAGAAAGTACTACATCCTTTCCTTAACAAACTATTATTGCTACTGTCATCATTAACTATTACTACTACTTATTCCCCATTTATTATACCACCACCGAATTTCGCAAGATTTCCGAACAATGATCCCTGCGAACATTTGACGGAAATTGATGTCGGCGCGTGGTAAGATCGACGATAAGTGGATAGCGATGTATACATCATCGTCGCCGTTTACGAGAAGTAGAAACTGTGAGTAATGGACAGTCGTGTGCCAGTCATACCGCACATATTCAATTTCATGCATACAACGACCAGCCGCGTGAGTCCGGGAATGGATTTACTCGGCGGACTACTCTGTGAAACAGCTCCCGTTCGCTGTGTCTCGATTTCTTTCCTGCTGAGAGAACTTCCATCTTACGTATAACAAATTGTTTGATCGGACGACTAGATAAATGTTTCGCGAACCTGGTAAATGTGAGTTAAAATATTAATCACAATTGTAGTGTCTATCAAAAGCATGGTGTCTCTGTAATAACACTGTTTTATTCTGTACAATTTGTAATTATTTTCATTGCAAGTCGGTGAATCGTGAGTTCAAACAATTCAGGTCTGAAAAGAAAGATACCGACGGGTAATGTATAAAATAAATTTTTCTATTCGATAAATTTCAATTGAATTGTTGGAACCATGAGTTCAGAGTCGGAACACGGGTCATTCATTTCATTAGCAAAAAAATAATTTTATAACGCGACAAAAATATTTTAAGAAAGACTCGGCATCGCCATTCGACAGCAAAGGGTTATAAATCGGCTCGCAGTAGGGACAAAGGCGGAATCGAGGGGCGCCGCGTAGCCGACCGCCGCGCTTTGGACATCCGCGGCACGGGGTTGTTCGTTTGATAGTTCCCGGCATTAACTAAATACAACGTCAGCTCCGTAATTTCAAACGGATGTGGCCTGGTTCGCGGTCTCGTTCTGGACGGGCGAGGCCGGTACCAGCGGCAGGAAAATCGAGCTCTCGCGGTGGCCAACTTCGCGGCGTGCGTTTTCAAAGCGGCCCTGACGCGGACGAAAATCTCGGCAGGCGGGATGAGAGGGCGCGAACAGGGACGGAAATAACGAGGGCGGCCGACGATCGGCGAGCCGCAACAACTGTGCCGATTGCAACAATAACCTAGATCACGTGATATCACCTAGATATGTGATAAAGTAGTATACAGCAGTGTACAGTGTATAATTAAGGGGTTAAAATGGAGACCTAAGTGTTGGACGTCTTGAAGACGTCTAGTTTAGGTCTGAACGTCTTAAAGTCGTCTAGTTTAGGTCTGAACGTCTTCAAAACGTTTACTATTATTAACAATAAACATCGCTTCTTACAGCGATCCATAAACACCTCCCTTGAATATAATAATTTTCTTCCACAATTTCACATATGACTGTCAACTGCACTATAAATATATAATTTAGTTATTAACATAGTTATATATATTTATCAATTGTTCGCTTACAAAAGTGTACAATTTATAAACTCAATATTATTTCACACATTTCAGTATCCAATTTCTCATTGTTCTCATTGAGAAAAGAATTGTTCAATGCTAACCTAATCTTTCTCTTTCTCCAATAGCAAATTAAAATTCATAATTTATATAAAAATAATTATATGATTTTTCATACAAAATTCATAATATTAATAAAACATTTCTCTATCCAATTTTTCATTGTTCTCAAAGCGAAAAGAATTGTTCAACGTTAACCTAACCTTTCTCTTTCCCCAATAGTGAATTAAAAGCATTAAACAGTATAAACATGTCTCGAAAGGGTTAAATACATATTGGACAGAGTCGTCGATCATGCAACAGCCCGATAATTACTGTCGGACTTCCCGAAGTCCCCTTCTCCAAGCGCGTGTCCCCGTGTTTCATTATGGGGTTGGTCGGCGATGATGATCGAAGGGGTTCGAATTCATCGTAAAGGGTCGAGCGAAAGGGGTAGCAACAGGGAACTGGATTAACCGCGATACTCGACCGCGCGCACACCAGAGAGAGAGAGAGAGAGAGAGAGAGAGAGAGACTGCCTCGTAAACGTTTTCCACCCCCGCCCCCCTTCTCGTCGAGAAATGCCGAGCCCATCTTTTGAATGACTTGATCTGTCCATTAAGGCGGTCGGTTTAGGTTTCGGCTTAAGAATGGACCACGGGATGATGCCCTGACGTTAATGCCCGGGCCGCACGTGATGGAATTATGTGAAGGTATTCGACGGGGGCGTATTAAGACCTAACGTGGGGAAACGAGGGTCTTTATGGGGCGATGGGGGTGGTTCTTCCATGGGAAGCGGGCCTGTAACGACGATTACACCCGAGGCATTATGAGGAGCCTCGTAACCGATTAAGGATTCCGGTCTGGAATCAATCTTTCAAGAGGCTGGGATACTTTGCCAGTTTACTCGGCCGTCGGACGCCTAATCTTGTTTACCGAACTGTATAGCCGGCGGATGAAACGATTACGTTACAGAATTTTTATGGAATTAATCATGGGGGAAGTTTTTGGTGAGAACGATGATATATAGGTGATCGAAGAACGCGACTTTTGGGTGTTAATAATAGAAATGGAGAATAAATCAAATTTGGTCATCTTGTCATCGACGCTTAATGGTCGAAATTTTTAAATTTTACATTTCTGTTTTTAAATAATCGAAATCGGAGATGCAACTCCCAATTAAAGTCACATAATAAGCATAAATATTATAACTATAAAGTATTATATTATATATCATAACTATAAAATTCATAGAAAATTCCTAACATAATTGACACTGTACAACCCTTATCAATCACGTGAATTAACTATGCTCTTCCAGCAATAACCAAATGTACTACAATAACCAAATCTTCATAAAAATAAGTCTCGAGGCATTTTACCCAGCCGCAATGTTGTTGCTCTCTCCAATAAATACTTTTCATCCTCGCAATTTTCTAAGAACCGAAATGATCACCGCGCGTCGCATTATCTCGGCGAGTGCGCGGAGCACAAAAGGGCTTAACCTTGGCCCGAGCCAGCTTCGCCGGGGTGCAACGCGGTCCGTAAACGTTCCCTCGGCTGAATCGCAGTCAATACAGGCATTGTTTCCTCCGCAACAATGGGCCGGAGGAAAAGAAATCGAGTGCTCGTTAATGATAGATGTCACCGCGTGTGCCGGCGCGCACGAACGCCGCGCATAGGTCGCGCGGGTCGTCCCGCTGAATCTGCCGTATCTCGCGGCCCGTTTAACCCTTCACACTCGAAGCCGTTTCAACTGGAAATCTAAAATAATTTTTCTGGCTTAGAAAATTTCCATTTTATTCGACAAAATTCATTCAGAAATGAAATTGCGTGCGCAAATCCCTACATACCACCCTAATACCGTTAAAAAATCATTGGCAATGACATTAATGAAACAGTCAACAATCTCGGCACCCCGTGCGAGTAGCCCGTGGCGCGTGCAGGCGCGGACTACGCGCGTCGCACGCGATGCACCCGCTTATGAAGCGTCCCCGGCGTGCAGCTTTCTTGGATTGGTCGTGTATCGAGGTGGGGTGCAGCGGTGACGTCACCTGACTGACGTCACCTGCGCCGTCGCGTGGCAACGGGACCGCGAATCCGGACACGGCCACCACCGTGTCGAGAAGGGAGCACCGCGTGTGCGTGTGCGTGAGCGAAACGGGCGGACGAGAGGGTGCCGGAGAGGAGATGCATGCCCGGGCCGTTCGAGCTAAACTACCCCCACTTTCCCGTTACACGGCTCGCTCTCTCCTCTCTTAACCAGGGTGGCTCCTCTCTATTGCTCTCTGCTCGGCCCAGTTTACAAATCGGTCTTTCTCTCTGTCGCTCTTTATGCTTCTCTGGCTCCTTTCTCTCTCTGGTTTTCTGGCTCCGTTTCTCTCCAGTTCTCTGGCTCGTTCTCTCTCTATTACTCTCTCTAGTTCTACGTCTCTTTCTCTCTCTTTAGTTTTCTACCTTCTTCTTCTCTCTCTTTAGTTCTCTATCTTCTCTCGCTTTGGTTCTCTATCTTCTCTCTCTCTCTCTTCAGTTCTCTATCTCTGTCTCTCTCTTCGGTTCTCCGTCTCTGTCCCGCTCCGCCCCTTAATCCGCTCTTCCGCCTCGCTGCAAGGAGACTCCCGGGTAGCTGGCGGTGACGTCACGCCGCGTATGGAAGGGATGGTCATGGTCCTGTTTCGAGAACGCTCCGCGAACAATGTTTATTTCGCCATTTTAGCCCTCGTAACCGCGTCCGGATCCTGGATTATCGATCCCACGCGAGATATCGCGGTACCTCCCGGCAATCTCTCTCCCTCTCTCTCCTCTTTCTAGACGCCATCTTTTCTACGGGACCCTCCGCCGACACCCAACCACCACCACCACCACCACGAGGTGCGAAGAGGACGCGGCCTGACACGGTCGAAACTACGGCCACCGTGCGCTTTATGCATTTTCCACGCGGATACGAAGGTCAGTTTATAACGAAATGTTACTATGATTTTATGGGTTGTTGGTAGATTGGGAATTTTGTAATTTGAGTCGAGATAATTGTCAATGAATGGCTGGGATATTTGTTGTATAGTCTTGTTGGTGTTGGTCAACGTATTTCTTATTTATTTTGGGTGATTTAAATTGAGGGTAGTTATGGCATTCTTAATTTAATTTATGCGATCTAATTTTAAGTAATGAGGATATTCAAGAATAGACCATCAAGTGGTATTTAAAATTTTTTTTACTATACCTCGGTTCTTGAAACTTTCCCTTTAGTGTACCTTATATTACCAAGATCAATATAGAAAATCACGCGTTAATATAGAACTACAATTTTACAATTAAATTAAATTCACAACTTTGTAAAAATATTATGTCATACCTACAACAAGAATTATACCAAATCACCCAACAACAAAATTAATATTTATACAATTCTCGTATCCTCTAACTACTAGTCCAAGCAATTTTTCCTCCGCTTCCTTTCCACTCGCAACAGAAAACACGAATATCGGATGAACATTCGAAGAAAGGTCGCATTTAACAGAATCTGCAACTTGGAAAATTCAGTGGAAAGCGACCAGTATTAAAATCCAGGCGTTTCCCCGGCCCCGGGATACAACGGGCAATGAATTTTAAACTTTAGCTCTCTTTTGTTGATTGTTCCGCCCCGTCCCAGGACGCGCGAAGACACTCGAGACTACGGCGCGATGGGGATGACGCTCGAACAATGGAGATCTCCGAGCGGATTGTTCCTCCCCCCACCGTTCTCCAGTGTCGTAGGATCGTAATTGTTTTCGTCTTGACCGACCGGATCTTAGCCGGTGGACGTCGAGACGTGACGTGGTCGTTCGACAGCGTTCGACTTTGTTCGACATTGTCCTCGATTCGTTTCGCGGACAGCTCGTTCGTTTCGACTTTCGTGCAGATACAGCTGGTGGATACCGTCAGACGGAATCTCTGAGGGCGAGTCAACATCGCGGGGCAACTCCGAGGAGGGATTAGGGGGGATGTAATTGTAGGCCTAATTCATGAGCACTGTCAGCGGGAACGCCCGCGCGGCTTTGTGATACGGTCACAGCGCTGTTGCTCGCATATCTGACCCTTAAGTCCCTTCACGGTGTTGTAGCAGATGTAAAATAGTTATCTGCGTTCTATATGGTAAATTCGTTGGAATGCTACTTATTTTTCTGTGCAATGAATTTATTTGTATAATTTATCTGTCGTGAATAATTAATTAAAATAGTTCGTTGTGTGAACTGATGGAGATTATGCGATACTTATGGAAGGGATGGAAGGTGACATTTGATTAGTATGAATTTTACAGGTATTTCAGTGATAAGAACATTTTGGATATTGTTTCTATTAAAGTTACGTTATAGTGGATATTTTGTTGAGAAAAATTTGTAGCGAATTCCATGCCTTAGTTTATATATTGCTATAATAGCAATATTTAACATTATTAAACATTATAATAAGTGTAGTAATCAATCAAGAATTTATGGAATTGAAATTAACCCTTTGCACTCGAGTAGCGACCATGAGACGCCATGGAAAATTATTATATCACGTTCCAAAATAATTTTAACGCTGAATAACAATATTTAACATTATCTAACAATATTTACCATTATCTAAAATTATCTAACATAATTTAACATTACCTAAAATCATCTAACATAATTCAATGGTACAATATTACAACAAACGCACTAAACACATCGTATAAAATACATCCAGCTGCTTCGAGTATAAATACCATGCTCCGCAGAGACCTCTTTAAATTTCGAACGAGAATAGCTGCGACCCGAGAGCAAAGGGTCGAAGAAGGGACAATCCGAGGGATCGTTTCCGTTACTTCGATTCCCGACGCCCGCGCCGACACCGAAGAACACGGATTTTCGTTCGCGTTTACCATTGCGCGCCGCGGTGAAATATTCACCGGCACCGGGCGCAATAAATCGGCCCATAGAATATCAACTCCGTCTTCATTATACCTAAAAGCATTCCGACGCGTGTACTCCACTCTCAGCGATATCTCTTACATTCATGAGATGTTGCCACTAACTAAATTACCCTTCGTCCCGCCACGCCGCGCCGGTTGCGCCGTGCCGTCCGGGGGGGTTGCGAACGGAACATCTATTTCTAATACCGTCTAAATCACGGCGCCTCGCGTTCTGCATCTGGTTTAGAACTCGCACGGTCCGGCGGATACAAATCGACGAGATTTATTTTCGGTCGGGGGAGAGGAGCGACGTTATCGACGTATTTGAAACGGCGAACTTGGTAAATATGTGAGCGATCGTGAGCGAGCTTTTTATTCGCGTTTTCGATTACTGCGACGACGGACGCAGACACGGTTAACATTAAACGGCCGTATAAAACTTCGCGATAAAAGATGCGACGGAAGCCGGGCCGGTTTAATGGCTGTCTACGGTGACCCATAAAACTGTTCGAACACGAGTATGGCGATCGTTCGGGTTCGGTTGGGACCATGCGTTCTCTATGCGTTTTTGGTTGATCGATTTTTCGTCGATCGATGCCGAAAATGAATGAAAATTCGAAATAAAATAAATTTGAGACAAAGACGCTTCGTAGCAATGTTTAGAACTCTAAAATAAATTCGAGATAAAATAAATTCGACATAAAAGAATCTCCTGAGCAACAATTACAATCCTCTCGCCCAAATCACCCCACTAAATCCTTAACAAAAAAGGCGCCACGTTCGCCCTTTATCTGCACTCCGTTAATCGAATTAACGGGCGCATTGTATTCCCGAACGACCCCGGTAACAATCGAATCCGTGCATCGCAGCCCCGATACGTGGGCACTTTTCAGAAAGCAGCGTTGTCTGCTGGGTCCCGTAACTCGATAGAGGCCGCGGCGGCCCTTCGATGTAAACGCGTTTACGGTACGCCCTCCGGGGGGAAAACGGAACCCGTCCACGGCCGTCCGCGGATAAAACAGACGAACCGTCGAAAGTTTCTCTACCGCCGCCGAACTCGTTCGATGCTTCTCTATTAGTTTGTTAAGTCCATCGGCCGGATTGCTTCGGATCGACGTGCACTTAAACTCGAGGCAACACACCGGGGGAAACTGCAATCGGCAGCTTACCCAAGCACCGAAGACGCTAACTTTCTTCCAGAGGGGGGAAGTATATATGTATACGGAAACGTAGTTAACTCGGGAAACGTAAGCACGAGCTAACTGAATTAAGCTCGCTCTCTTCCAACGCCCCGCGACCCCTTTGCCGCCACACGGACCGCGCGAGTCGCACCCACGCCGCGATGCATGTGTATGTAGAGAGCGGAGGTATGTTGTTTAGGATTCTAGGACGAAAGGGTTTACGACGCGAACGTGGCTTAGTATTACATGTTTTTCAGCTCGAAGAATTCTTTCTTTTCAACCCCTTGTATTACGATTCCTTTCAAGCATTTATTTATCTTTAAGACTTTAGTCGATGGGGCCAGACGATTTTTGTTTCTTTTGTTATCTTTATGCACCTTCGTTTCTAGACTTTGATAACTTCATATCTTAGCAATCGTTTCTTCTAGTACTTATGATATACCTATTGATTATATATTACTTTCCATATTATTAATTTCCACTACACTTATTATTTCCACTACAATATTATTTCCACTACTAAATTTTTATAAATTCGATACAAACGCGTTCAATTTTATATAATAATGTAGGAATATATTTAATGAAAAATTGTTTAAAATTAGAGAACTATAGACTAGGATAATTAAAAACTGAGAACAGGGCCAGTCGACGATTTTTAGACTTTTTTACGCTTCGATTTTTAGAACAACTCTGCCGTCCCTTTCAATAAACAAAAAAATCATTATCCAATCTTCTTATCATCCTGTGTTGCCATCGCAACGACGGTTCTTTGATGTCGCGGTTAGGCCTTTTAATTTAACGCTCGCCTGATACATATTTAAAATAATTACATCTAAAATAATAATTGACAATTTATATAGAACAATAAAATCACTTTCCACAAAACTATATGAAAGAATCTTGCAATCATTTTAAAGAGTTGGCTCACCTGCACGCCGATCCTGCAGCGCTTACTATAGTAAGCTATAGCCAGAAAGCTACGAAAACGCGGCGAGCGGAAGCCGCTCGTACGTTCCGCTCGATAACCCCTATATCTCGAACCCAATATAAGAACGCGGCTTCAACGGTGGACTAATTAAGAAGGCCGGCGAGAGGCTCTTTTTGCTCGATTCCGGGCCCGTTTCGACGAGAGTTCCGCGGAAGACCGGGGCCGAGTTTCGTGGCTTCGCCGGAAACAGGGGGAGAACTGGCTGTAATAAGGGACACGAGGGGGAGGGGGGCGAGCCGGCCCCCGGTAACGTTCCTGCTAATTACGGATTCGCGATGCGCAAGGGAACTTCGAGATCTTCATTAAGGAAGGAGCCGGCTGTTTGCGGCTTGTGAAAACGTAGTTCGAGCCG
>NC_135779.1:5911198-5921955 GCF_028453695.1 Augochlora pura
AGGAACGCCTTAATAACTAACCCACCACCATTTCACAGCCATTAGCTCGATGTAATTGTCGATTTCGAATCAGATGCAAACGAATTTACAGCTGATTAGAAATCGGCAATTACATCGATTGCCCGAGTCTCACCACGTGGAGGTTGCTGTGACTGGAGACTCGGAAGGGAGTCAGAACGAAGCCGGCATTCGTTATGGCTCCCTCCCTTTCACCGGTGAAACGATATGTCGAGTATTATTGCGGACCAAAAGTGGATCGATGGAGAAGCCACCTAAACACTGGGACCAAAGTGAATCAGAGCAGAAGGTTCTAATTCTTTCAAAATGAAAATCAAAAACGAGCCGGAGCAGAAGGCCCGGACTCGAGCGAGGGTGACGCGGCGCGAGCAATACTTGCACAAGCCTCGGAATTCCGCAGATATCATTATTCGACGAGGTACAATTGGAATGAGCAGCCAATCGCGACATCCACCTACAACGTTGAACATTCTCCCCCCTGCGCCCTCCCCCCAATGAAGGGGTTGCGGGCGTCTTACATGCCGAAGCGAAGGGAGACTGTCCACCGCTGCAGGAGGATGAACGATTGGATGCTCAAACCGCATGATACCTCGCCGAACAAGATGATCTACGAGACTCCGAGAGATTGCGCAAGCAGGACCACCATGGTTGGGCCGAAAATTGACAACGAATGTTGAACGAGCAAAGCTAAAGCAATAATACTCGACATACTTTTAGCGATTCGGGTAACTCGGGGACGCTACACCCCGCGCCCCCCACGGGGCATGTCCCGTGGGACGGAGGCCCCTGAGTGATCTTAATACTACTTAGAAAAAACGCAATAATTAACAAGTCGCACGCATCCCATGGCGGATGATGATCCCAAGACGAATGATGATCCCACGGCAGATGACCTGAAATAATCTGAAAAAAATTATTAGTTAATTAGAACATATAAAGAATGACGAGACGAAACAAGGAAACCAACACCAGCACACGAGTGCCAAACTAACCCGCACACGAGTGCAATTTGAAGAAGAAATCCAACGCTGAACAACCGAATCACAGCGGAAGACGAACCAACATTCGAAAACCAAACGAAGTTTAAAGAAATTAAATTGAAAACTCTAACGACCTATAGGCGCCTCAGGTACTTCGGGGACGCTACCCCCCGTACTCACTCAAGGGCCCCTCCCATGAGCGAGCCCCTGAAGGAACTCCGATCGGAGGAATACCAAGTTCGAGTACTTTTCTTACAACGACGTTTCATCATAAATAACCAACGCACACACGCAATTAAATAATAAAACGCTTAGACGCATCCCACGGCGAATAATGATCCCACAGTGGATAATAATCCAACGGCGGATGATAATCAACTTAATAATTAACGCACGACTTAATAAATAACGCAACACTGGCATCCCTCGGTGATATTTCTGCAATTTTGTGGAATGTTATTTCCTCCGTATTTCCTCCATTGGCTGAAACTGTCTATGAGTTTAAGTAATATAAAATACATATCAGTAAGAAATAAAAAAATACATAAAAATAAGGAATGAGAAAAAATGATGTGAAAAATTCGACAGAAATGATGGTCCACTCGATATGCATTCCAAAAACAAACGCGCGAATGGACCGTGCTTGCGCAACACTATTTTAAGAAACAGACATTGCTTTATAGAAGCAAACGCGGTCAGTGCATTTTTTGTCGTGATACTAATTTATTTAATTGAAAATGGTGAACTCCCGTGCACTTTGATCTATTTTCACGAAACGCTAAAAGGAACTCGGCGACGATACAGCAATCCTTGGACCGGCTACCCGCAGCGTGGCATTTATTTCGTAACTCTAATGCAACGCGTTGCAATTTTCGCGACTCTAAGACAACGCGATTTAAATCGCATCGCTAATAACTATTTCGCGAACTTGTAATTCGAATTCGACTCGCGACTCTAAGAAAACATCGCGAATGCAACGCTGCGGTGCGTCGCAGCTCCGGCATGGGCCCTGAAAAACGAATGCAGCTGCAGCAACGCGATCATTTACGCGACGCTAACTTTGAAATTGATTCAAAGACAAATACTCTAATGCAAAAATCGCGATTTGCCCATCCGAGCTGTTCGTTGGGACGGCGAGAGGCCTGTCCATTGTTGCGGCGTCGGTGTGGGCGTCTGGAAATACGAAAGTGAAGCTACTTGCAACGCGATTATTCAAACGCAACACTAACACAACGAACAGAAATGCAAAAAGTTACACTGATTTTTAAAAGCAGCTGCTTTATCGACTTTGAAAAATTTAAGGAAATTTGCAAGTTCGAACGCGATCGGTTGCGCAACGCTAAGTTCAATTTCTGTTCGAACAATTGACTGAAGCAACGCGTGATTAATTCGCAACGCTATGGCAAGTCGCGGATGCGCCCACCCGAGCCGATCGTTGCAGCGCAGCATGGGCGTCTGAAAAGTCGGAAAGCAAACTACTGCAACGCGATTGTACCAACGCAACGCTAATTCCACGAACAGAGATCCAAAAGACAAGTTTTCGAAAGCAAATAGACTTTGAGAAACGTTAAAAATTGATCAAAGCAACGCGAGATTCTATATATTCGCAACGCTATATTTAAAGTTACTATGCATAAGAAACAAGATGAAATCGCGATTATTTCATTCGCAACGCTACGCTTTAGAGAACTTATTTCAATAGTAATGGAAATCGAGTCTATTTTATTTAGAACACTAATTTTTATCTCTGCTCAAAATTGATTAAAGCAACGCGTGGTCATTTCGCAACGCTACTTGTAAATCGCGGACGTGCCCATCTGCGCTAATCGTTGGGGCGGCAAGGCCTGCCCATATACTACTACTACTACCACTACTACAACTACAATTACAATTTTAACAAACGAGTACAGTGACAAAGTGGTAACGACAATAGGGTGGCCTCTCTCAACAGTTTGTTGGAGAGGCCTCTTCGGCATTTAGCCTCTTCTTTCTTCGGCGAATCGCCTGATGAACCTAGAACCCTACACGTGCTCCGCAGCTAGTAGAAAACCAACGATTTCCCAAACAAAGTAACAATGTTTCGGAAAAAGCCGATAATCCTGCTGGTGCAATGGAGCCGGTATCGTTTCGTTTCGAAAGCCCTAATTCCCGCGCGTACGCGTTCGCGACCGCGGAAGCTAAGAGAATTTTCAAAGGATCGATTTCGAGCTATAACATCGAACGTCATGCACCGTTCGAATAAAGCTCGAAGCGAACCCTTTGAGCCCTACCGGTGACTGACCGTCGGGCGAATCGCGGCCTACCCGAAAGAGAACGACGGTCAGTCCCGGCCCTACCTAACAGTTCACACACACACACACGCTAAGGCAAGTTACCTAGCCTACCTAATCCTATATTTAAAAAATAGCAAAGCAATCACACCAACACATTCGCTTCACGATTGGCACACATACGCTGAGGTGCTAACCTGCGGAAAACGTCCCGGGACGCCTCTGACACCCCAACATGATCACATTCACTCACGATTAAGGTACATGTTAGTTCCTGAAATCGACTGACAATGGTAGCGATCATTGCGATTTTATAATAATTAAAATTTATTTTCTCGCGACTCTAATCGACTATTAATGACAGTCGTTTTACAATAAGCATCTCTTACGTAGAGTATACAATTCTCGAAATAAGAATAGCGAATGAACATTCTATACATATTCCATACGGATCCACGTTGCATGATATGGATCGCGAATGGAATATGTTTTATTCAACTTAATTACAATTTTAAAAAACCGACGCAAAATCCACTACCTAATCACACACACACACAAGTGGAAATTACGTCGTGTACGATACGCTAACCATTGTCAATCGCAATTTTTTAAATACCATTCCATGCGCCGTTGCTCGCACCCTTCCGAGTAACCTTGGGCACTCGAAAGGATTGGAGCAACGAGCATAGAACCTCAAATCTCTGAAAATCCTATCTAAAAAATGTCATTAGCTTCCGGGGAGGGATATTTTAAATTCATTGAACAATTAGTGCGACGTTTAATGATAACTTCATAGGAATAATTTCAATGTTCGGATACGTTAAATGATTTGATAAAAATAATTTCAAAGTATCTTCAAATACGTTTAATGAATTGATAATAATAATTCAAAAGATGCGCGTACGAATAAGTCTAATAAAAATATCAAAACAAGAAAAAGTGAGACTCTACTTTGAATTTTAAGAAACATATTTTATATAAGGGGGGCCGTCTTTCTGCACGCGGTCTCTAATACGATTAATCGAAATAAACTTGTTCGATATATTGGTACAGCAAATGTACCAATATCATTTTTGCAACATTCGTTTTATGTTAAACGCGTGAAATCCGAAAGACCGATTTTTTGGCAGGTTCGAAATAAAATTAGCAATAGTTGAAAATATTGAAAGAAATCGCGGCGTGCAGAAAGACCCTACCTACCTAAGAAATATATTACCACTCAAAGGATTGCCGGGCAACCCTTTGGTCACTGTACTCGTTAAAAAATACTACAATTTCTACGTAATAATTTCTGGAAATATTCACTCACTACTTGATGACAGAAGACAGCTGCTTTAGAATTCCGGAACAGGAAGACATCCCGACGAAGAAGCCCGCAACGGGAAGACATCCCGACGAAGAAACCCGCAACGATCCTCTCGATCTCCGCTTCCGTCCACACATGAGCCGTGCACCACTTGCATCCACGTAGTTGTAAAGAACAGGAGTTCTAGTGAAATAATTTTTTTCAGCAGAAATTCAATGTCACTTGCAATTTAATACTTAGAAAAATTAATTTTGACTTGTATACAATATTAAGTACTCACTTGGATGACCACAGCTGATTACTACGATGGCCGCTAGTGACCACAGGTAGACCAAGGGTCAGCAGTAATCAATGGAAGTCCATCTTGAATCGGAAAAATTTAGTCAGAATATTTTCGAGGACCGTCTTACGAAACACGTTTACATACTTGCCAGGTCAATAACAGACTGAGGGAACGAAAGACAACATTGCGCAGTACGCCTAACTTTCAGTAACGGTCAACAATGATTTGCATATTGCTTATTCCTGATTTCATAATATTTCTTTCACCAATAAATTTATTATTTCCGATGCCTAAAAATTTATAACATTTCCGATAATTAGAAGTACGGTCAAGCATTCTATTTTCTATTTTTACATTTAACATGTTAGTGACAATAATTGATAGAATCAGAGATGTGAAATAATTTTTATCAGCAGAAATAACTCGAGAAATGTTTGCGTTAATAAATTCAATGCCACTTGCAATTTAATACTTAGAAAAATTAATTTTGACTTGTATACAATATTAAGTACTCACTTGGATGACCACAGCTGATTACTACGATGGCCGCTAGTGACCACAGGTAGACC
Organism: Augochlora pura; assembly: GCF_028453695.1. Taxonomy (NCBI): domain Eukaryota; kingdom Metazoa; phylum Arthropoda; class Insecta; order Hymenoptera; family Halictidae; genus Augochlora; species Augochlora pura. The sequence goes on from NC_135779.1 coordinate 5,916,625, forward strand.
AAGGGTCAGCAGTAATCAATGGAAGTCCATCTTGAATCGGAAAAATTTAGTCAGAATATTTTCGAGGACCATCTCACGAAACACGTTTACATACTTGCGAGGACAATAACAGACTGAGGAAATGAAAAACAACATTGCGCAGGACGCCTAACTTTCAGTAACGGTCAATAATGATTTGCATATTGCTTATTCCTGATTTCATAAAATTTCTTTCACTAATAAATTTATTATTTCTGAAGACTAAAAATTTATAACATTTCCGATAAATAGAAGTACGATCGAGCATTCTCTTTTCCATTTTAACATTTAACATGTTAGTGACAATAATTGATAGAATCAGAAATGTGAAATAATTTTTTTCAGCAAGAATAACTCGAGAAATTTTTGCATTAATAAATTCATCGTCTCTTGCAATTTAATACTTAGAAAAATTAATTTTGACTTGTATACAATATTAAGTACTCACTTAATTGCCTCATCGAATTAATGACGACTGATTATCACTTGAATAACCACAACTGATTACTACGATGGCCGCTAGTGACCACAGGTGGACCAAGGGTCAGCAGTAGTCAATGGAAGTCCATCTTGAATCGGAAAAATTTAGTCAGAATATTTTCGAGGACCGTCTTACGAAACACGTTTACATACTGACGAGAACAATAACAGACTGAGGAAATGAAAAACAACATTGCGCAGGACGCCTAAATTTCGGTAACGGTCAGCAATGATTTTCATATTGCCAATTCATTATTTTAAAAAATATCTTTCACCAATAAATTAATTATTTCCGATGTCTAAAAATTTATAACGTTTCCGATAATTAGAAGTATGGTCAAGCATTCTCTTTTCTATTTTTACATTTAACATGTTAGTGACAATAATCGATGGAATCAGAGATGTGAAATAATTTTTTTCAACAGGAATAACTCGAGAAATTTTTGCGTCAATAAATTCATTGTCTCTTGCAATTTAATTTTAACAATCCTTAGAGGTTTTTTGGAGGGTTTACTAATATCATTTGAATGTTCCTTTGGGGGACCAATTGTTTTACGTTGATATCTTCTGTATGCTTGTTTGCGTGAATTCATTTTTGTGGAGACTTTTTGTGGGTTAATTTGTCGGAGTTTTTTTATGGGAATCAAAGTCCCAAGCAAACTCAACTACTTGGCCTATTTTACGTTGCCCTGGCAATGTTTTTTATTGGGATATAGTAATCGTGAATGAGACACGTTTTGTTTATTTCATGTTTTCAGGTTAATTAACTTTCCTTTCGATATAGGAGGAGCGAATAAATAACGTTTATGTTTAGTAGATCGTGCGAATACCGTATTTAGCAACAGTGTCTCGTAATTGCAACAGTGAATTATTTTCCACAGTCTGCTGATTGTACACTCTGATCTAATTAGGCATCGTTTGTTCGAGACAGAAACAGGGGCAATTATGAACGTGCTGTAAAATTACATGAAAGGCAATAAGCATGACACTCCGAAACTAAATGCGCACATTTACTACATTCTGTAGAGCTTTCTTGAAGACATCGTGGTGTCAACCCTTTGCATTCTGCGCCATTTTCACTCCAGAAATATTTTAGACTATATTTTAGTCATATATATAGCTAAATATTATATGACTTATATATTTTATGTAACTTATAGATTTTATACGACTTACTGTTACCATTTATGCATACAAAATTAAGTCTATATAATAATTATACTTTCAGCAGTATTTTTAAAAAAGTAAAAAGATTCGATAGTGTAACAATTTTACTATAACATTATATAATTATTTCGAATGGTTCCTGAAAAGCTGCAAAGGTTCCCCAAAGTGAAAAAAAGAGTTAACAATTTCCCTCACAGCGTCACTATGATTTCCAATTTTACTTGATATCAAATTAAATTTTGTGAATATATTTATTTATGATATTATATAACAGCAGAATTATATATTTAATAGGACAAATATTGCACAATAAATATAACTATGTTATTCTAGCGAACGTGTTAATTATACCATGGCTCACACGAAAATCCAAGGAATAAAACAATGCGCGATCAATTTCCCCAAAGATCGCGATCAAAGTAGGTCCTACACCCCTTACACCATTCGTCTAAAATAAGGGTGGGTGAGGGCGGCGCAGGGTTGGACGGGGGGCGAGAATTTCTAGGGCTCGATATCTTGCCGACATCTCGGGAAGTTTATCGTAAGTCTACGAAACGGCCGCGCATGTAAATGCAATTATCATCTAAATTGCGGGAAGTTACGAGTTCGCGCCGCGTCTCGGTCCGCGCCTCGCGGCTTCCGTCCCAGCTGTTTGCGCTCCCCGGGGAGGACAATTAAGCAAGGAGGACTGCATATTTAAATTGTTATTATACAGACTCCGCGGAGCCGTGACCGCCTCTCTGTTTATTGGAATAATTTTGTATCGAGATCTGGAATTTGCTATAGGAATCGTCTTAGCCGATTGGTTGCTCGAATACTTATATTAATTTTTTAAATAGTTGATCGTTCTTGTTATTTAGTTATTATAGCTCATTGTTAAGAAATTTTTTTTACCTTCGAAAAAGTCACACAGGAGACTAAATCAACGAAATTGTCTCTATGCTGAATTTTGCTGCTGTATTTTAATACAAAAGCAATTACAAAAATTTCCTTCACTTGCATTAACCCTTTGCACTCGAAGCCACTTTAAATACAAGTCTAAAATAAATGTTCTGAAATTGATTCTTGTGACTCACACAATTGAACAATTATACTGTCAACATATTTTAAACCTAAACTTTGTTAATATAAAAATTATTTCAGAAGCGTTAAAAAAATGTTAGCGATGCCTCAGAGTCGCCACTCAAGTGCAAAGGGTTAACCATCCCATACAGTTTCTACGAACGCAATTACAGCTCGATCCACCCCTAGAACGCCTCGCCCCATCACGGACAAAGTTGCCCGCCGCGAGATGCAGCTCACGAATCGAACTCCGGCAAAAAGCCGAAGCCCGTATAGCAAAACTTGGATTTCAATTTCTTCGACAATAACGCCGAACCAACACAGACCGTGGAAGCATCACCGTCGACACACTTTCGAACTGTCCTCATCCCCCGTCGCCATATAGAACCGCCGAGTCTCGGTGCCGCTCGGCATCGCGATCGATCACGACCTTCTGACCATAATCAGACCGAAACGAAGATAAGGAGGTCGGAGGCCAAGAGGAGAATCGTCCTATAATTTTCTATTTTTTTTCTGCCTATAATTTTCTATATTTTTTGTTTTTCCAAGCTGGGGTGCTTCGAGGGCGAGTTCCGGGTCGCGTGTCCGTCACCCTCGCGCCCCATTCGCCCCCGAAACGCTTTCATTTCCGAAGGCCGTGGCCCGGCCACGTGGCGCTACGAAATATTCCGGTCGCCGAAATATTCAGGCTTATTTCGGGCTTTTTTCTCTCCGTTTCCGGCCGGCTCGCCCTCGCCGCAGGCTCGTCGCCGGCGGCGGCGCCAATCACGCGGCCTCGCACGATCATCCGGAGAGAGGAGAGAAGCAATCAACGCCGCATAGATCGCCCCGATCGGGCGAAGGTGGCCCCGTACCTTCATGCAACTTTTCCGGTGACCCCCGTGCTCCGTCAGCTGGCGGCAATTTCTTTTTTTCGTGGACGCCCTGCCATCAATTTCTTTCTTTCTTTATTTCTTTCTTTTTTTCTTTCTTTCTTTCTGCCTGTCTTTCTTTCTTTCGCTGGCCGACGCACGTGCGTGTGGACACCCTTGCGCGTGAAGATCGAGCGATACGGGGAAATGGTAGCCGTGGGGTGGAAGCTCGGGAGAGGAAGCTTTCGAGTACCTTTGAATCGCAGGACAGTTTGCCAGATGGGACGCGGACGGAGTCCGAGAGGATATTTATTTTCGGCCCGTGATTCATTCGCTGGCACCCTAACGGTGACACGGTTAATCGACTGCGAGAGAGACCTCGGATTCGCTGGGGTTAACATAATTTTGGCGGAAAGGTAACAATTTTTTAAAATACCGGAGGAGGTTATTTCGCGAGGGGAAAGTGACTCTTGTTAAATAAAGATCGTGCATTGTTCAAGAGCTTAAATCATCGACGACTTTACGGTAAGAAAAATGTCTTTCTAAATCCTTGATTCCTTAAATCTTTAAAGTTTCAACCCTTTGCACTGGAGTTGCGACTCTCTGGTACCACCGAAATTCTTCCATCACGTTCCAAAATCATTTTTAACCCTTTTCGCTCTAGTAATGACCCTAAGGCACAGCTAAGATTATTTTATCACGGCCCAAAATAATTTTTATATTATGAAAAATTGGATTTCAAAAATTAAAAGTATAACTGTTGTTGCATGAGTTAGAGATGCATATACAAGATTCATATGCATAAAATACTTTTTGTTATATAAACTGGAAATGCTACGTGTCAGAAAAGTTACTTTAAAGTTCAAATGGCCTCGCGTGCAAAGGGCCAGTACACTATTGTTTCCTGAGATTTTACGCGATGCCGCCGCGTTCGCGGAAAACGCGCAACAATACGTATACATGTATACATATAGCTAACAATCCCAGCGTAGGTTCACCGGCGTAAAAAAAAGACGAAGCGGCCACGCACGTACGGCGAACGGTTCTCCTCCGAGCCAGAAAATTAAGGACGGCTCGGCCAGAAGCAGCCTAAGAAGTATAATTCGATAAACACCGTCTCCGGCCGAACACAATCGCTCCGACTTCCTCCTTCCCCGTATTACCGGAGCACTCGACCGGCTAACGCTCCCCTCTATCCATCCCGGGCATAATAAAACCGTGCGGCGACGGTGTCCATAAAAGAGCAACGCACTCCTGGAGAAGAAATTATTCAAGGAAGAAATTTTGTTGGAAGAAATCTACTCCGCCGCTCTGCTTGCCGGCGCGATTAACCCCTTGCACTATAATAATAATTTTACTATTATAATAATTTCTTTTAAATCGAAATCAAATTTAATTGTTCTCAAATTTTAAAATTCTTATCATTCTTGTCAAAGTCTAAAATTCTCATCAAAGTTTAAAAATGAAAGTAGATAAAAATAGCGGAAGAAAGAAAAATTGTTTGACACTGTTAGGGAAAATATTAAGAATAAATAAGTGCTGACGCAGCGTAGTGCAAAGGGTTAACCCTTTCAATTCGAAGTCATTTGGACTGCAAATCTAAAATAATTTTTCTGGCTTCTAGTATTTAAATTTTATATAAGAAAATTCATTCTATGCATATGAAATTGAGTCTCGGGACTCGTATAACAATTACAACAATTTTTATATCTATAAAAATAATTTTTGAAAGTGTTACAAAAATTTCAATGGC